>NW_006399906.1:2264709-2269409 GCF_000299155.1 Elephantulus edwardii | reverse complement strand
GGTCCTTGGAGAGGGACATCATGCTTGGGAGGGTGGAGGGACAGCACAGGAGGAGAAGACCCTCTATGAGATGGATTGATTCGGTGACGGGGGTAATCGGGATGGGTGTGTCAGAGGCGGTGCGGTTGGCGCAGGATAGAGCAGGGTTTAGAGCTGTTGTGCATCGGGTCGCTATGAGTTGGAAACGACTCGATGGCACATAACAACAACAAGTACTGTCCCCTAGAGTTCTACCAGAGAATGCAGTCTCCTCCTCTTTAACCTGACTCCAACCCACTCTCAGCATTTTGTGTAATTTACTAAGGAAAAGCAAAAATTTTTTAGGAAATGAAGTTGAATTCACTGATGGAGAGCATTAAAATGATTACTAAAGAAGATTTTCTTTGAATTTCTAATAAGTAACTCATATTGAAATTTATCCAAGAGCTGAAAAGGCAATTTACACTGCTAGATACTCTCCAAGGGTCACCAAAGAAAAACTATTATATCATACAGTATTTAGCATCTGAGAAGAATTTTCTTTACAGCCCATTCAAGTTCACAATCATACAATGACAGTTCTTAACATCTTTTGATTTAGTAATTTTACCACACTTAGATTTGCAAAGATTATATGCAGACCTCAGAGTTAAGTGGGTGGTTCTGTCTAAGGGTAAGTACAATAGAATAAGATTTAAAATCTTTAACTCAGTGGGGTGTCTATGTTTTATTCTAATGCTTAGCTTTATTTCAAGATGTAATGTAAATATATGATAATGTGGATAGAAAAAGAGCACGATTTTTAGAAATCAAAGCAAGTAAGTAGTTAGAAAACCAGAAGTTCAGAATGCTATAGCGAGAACACATCTGCATGCACTATAATTCTTATTTAAAATATTTGTATTTTCTTTTGTAGTTCACCAAGCTCTCTGTGTTCCCAAGTCTTCACTTGCACATTGTATGCTGTTCAAAGGTTTCACAGTTAGAAACTCTGAATTCAACTTGAAGAAATGTATAGAAATGATAATCCTATCAAAGAGAAACATACAATATGTTCCAAAAGAGGATAATAAGGAATTAAAAGCCTACAAAACAATAGAAAGCCATTTCAAACACAGCAATATCAAAGTGTAACTTTGAGACATTGAGAAAGGCCACATTTATCTCTGTCATACTACACTAGAGGACAGGTCAAAGCATAGTCTATGGCACTTAAGCTGTTAGGTGCCACTGAATTGATTAGGACTCACAGCATCCCTATGAGCAACCAATCAAAACCTGGCTGTATCATGCACTATCCTCATGAAATCTCCCACAGTCAAGCCCATTGTTAAAATCACTATGCCAATCCATTTCTTGGAGCATCTCCTTCTCTTTTGTTTAGTCTCTACCTTTGCCTATATGGCTTCTTGAAGTGATGATACCCTACTGACAATGTGCCCAAAAACCGTGAGCCAAAGTTTCACCACCCTTGCCTCTAAGAACATCCTAGTTGGGACTTCCTCCAAGACAGATCTGTGTGTTCTTTTGGCATTCTACGATATATTCGATACTCTTCACCAACATTATAATTCAATTCTTCTTCTGTAATACTTATTCATTTGGCCAGCTTTCAGACATCTATTAAGCAACTTCTCCTGTCATCCTCTTTCATTGTCAAGATCCAGATGCATAGCAATTAACTGAAAAGATCATGGCGTGAATAAGGCACTGACCCTCCACACTGCCATTACTGCTCCTCAGCCATTTGAAGAGGTTCCTGAGAGCAGACTTTTGTCAATTCAACAAGTCTCCTGACTGCTGGTATCAAGGGTGTTGATGATAGATCCAAATAAGATGAAACTGTTGACAATTTAAATCTTTTCCCCATCAATCATGATGTTGCTTATGGGTCCAGTGGTGAAGATTGTTGATTTCTTCTCCTTAAGAGAAAATCTGTAAAAGTTATAATCTTTGTTCTGCAGCAAGCTTTTCAAGTCCTCTTCAATTTGAACTATGGTGGTTTTCTTTTTTATATCTTTTTAAAATGCTGAACATATTTCTTCACCTCATTCTTCCAATTCACACTGATAATAAATATTTCTAATTCCTCAAACTCATAAAAAATTAAATCTCTGGTTAGATGACCCAAACAAATTGAAAAGTGTGCTCCTTTTATTTTAATGGGTTGTTGCTGTTGTTAGGAACCTTCTAGTACATTCCAACTCATGGCAATCCTATGCATAAAAAGAAAACACCGTCTCGTCCTGTACCATCTACACAGTGGTTAATATGCTAGCACGTGTAGTTATGGCCACTTTGTACATCCATCTTTTTGAGGGCTTTCCTCTTTTATAATGACCTTCTTTACCAAACATGACATCCTTTTATGATGACCAGTTCCTCCTGGTTACATGTCAAGAGTGGTTAAAGTATCTCTATCTTTATTTTAAGTAACATTCTAACTATACTTTTTAAAGTTCATCCAACACGAATTTGGTTGTTCTTCTGGAACTTGATGGTATGTTCAACATTTAACATGTATTTTACATCAGACAATCTGCTGCAAAAGAACTTTTTAAAGTGTTACAATAGCAAAGATGTCACTTTGAGGACCAAAGTCCTGATATTTACAATTGCCTCATTTGTAGGAGAAAGCTGGACAATGAATGAGAGAGAATGAAGAATTGAAGACTGTGAATCATGGTGTTAGTGAAGAATATTAAATCTGACATCAACAGCCAGAATAGTAAACTGTTTTATGGAAGAAAAGTCTTTTCACTGTTGCAAATACATTACTTTCAAAATCATCAAAGGGCTCTCTCTTTCTTATTTTAAACATGTTATGATCTAAACAATTTCCAGGGACTAATTATTACATGAATTGCTATGATTAAAAATCTTAGGGAGATTGAAGCAAAAATGAAAATGATTATGAGAGCCTAAATTTTGAAAACTGAGAGAAACAAGGATGCAAAAAAATGTAAACAAGTGAGTGGTCTTCTATGATAAAGCAACTTACTGTTTGTCTTGGCATGCCTACTTCTTAAGCATTATACTGGACCTTTTAAAATTGATAGGGAAGTAAAGCTACCAACCCACAGCCTGAGGAGGGGGGGAAAAAAGAAATCTTTCTTTAGCTAAATGTGATAAGTAGCATATTTAGTTTTCTACTTTACATGTAAGTGACTTCTTTTTAAAAGCAAATGTGCCATTTATGACAGTCACTTGAAAATCATCACATGTCACATGTATAATTTCTGGAGAAAAAAATTATTATTCTTAGTAAGGCTCAGTATTTTACATGTGCCTAGAATTCTACTTTTGAAGATCTCAATGCAATTTTTATGAATACTATCAGATGGTATTTTAAACTCAGGTCAAAGACTTCTTTAAAGTGCTAAAAAGCAAGAATGCTTGTTTAAAGACTCAAGGTGCACCCGATCCAAGCCATGGTCTTTTCAATAGCTTACCAGGTCTCTGAAAATAGGACAATGGATAAGGAAGACCAAAAAAGAATCAGTGCCTTTGAATTATGATACTGGCAAAGAGTAGTAGATGTGCCGTGGAAAACCGAAAGAACAATTCTATCCTAAAAAGGATGGACAGGAGCTCCTTGGAGGAAATGATGGTGAGACTTCATCTCACACACTTTGGGTATGTTTTTATAGGGAACAGTCCCTAGAAAATGATTTAATATTTGGAAAAGTAAAGGGTCAGTATTAAAAAAGGACAATATCTATAAGGTGTATTGACACAGTGACTCCAACAATATACATTAAGAGACTTTGAGAATGGTATAGGTTTAGCAGGAGTTTGTAGCAAGACGATGTAAAGAAGATAACAACAAGGTTAAGAATAAACAAATGCTAAGGAGTCATTTTCAACTCATAGCAACTCCACATGAGTGAGTACAACCTTCCCATTGGAATTTTCTTGGCTGTAATAATTTATTTGTTTGTTTGTTTTGAGGGTTTTAATTTTTTTAATTTTATATTGGTTTACTCACAAATTTCATAAATATTGCATTTCATACTATTATGTATTCATATTGTGCTTTGTACAATCATTCCCGTGCATTATGTTTTAGCAAATCAATCACCATTGGACCTTGTCCAACATTATCCAATCTTTTCAGGCCCCTGTGGGATCCTTCCCATTTCCATTACCCCCCTCCCTCCACTCACCAAACTATACAACCTTGTGATCTCACCCCTACCCATCCTCGCCCCTCTACTCACCCCTTGGATTCCAATATATGTTTTACTAGTCTTTTTGAGGCTGATTGCCAAATCCTACCAGGGAGCTGCTAAGTGGGTTGAAACTGTCCAAGCAGTTAAGCACTTAATCACTGTGTTACCAGTGCTCTCTAGGAAGTGTGGAAGGTGTAGTATGAGAGAGCCAGGGCTCATTGGAAGTAAGAGAAGGTGTGGTATGTGAGGGGGGAAAGAGTTCTAGTGGCACAGTGGTTACAGTGCTTGGGTACTCACTAAAAGATCAGCAGTTCAAACCTAACAGCTGACCCATAGAATAAGGACATGAGCAGTCTACTTCCCTAAGGAATCACAGGCTAGGAAGCCCAATGGGGCAATTCTACTCTGTAAACTCAGGGTTCCAAGGAGGTGGGATCAACTTGATGGCAACTGGAAGGAGATGTTAAAAAATTTAAACTACAAATATGAAAACAAATTATTTCAAAAAACTGAAAACTAACAAGTAGAACATAATAAGCCTTCTTCATT
>NW_006399906.1:2239137-2259839 GCF_000299155.1 Elephantulus edwardii | reverse complement strand
AGAAGAAGAAGAAGAAGAGTTGTGTTTATTTGTTGCTGATTTACAGTATGGTACTAATAATGGGGTTTACTAAGGGGGGAAAATGGAAAGTGGGGAGGCAAAGAATATCACAGTATCACTCAAAATAAGGACAGTTTTTAGCCCAACTGTTCCTAGGCACAACTCTTCAGTTAGTCCAGGCTCCAGTTTCAATTCAGCAAGCAGTTTCTCCTTCCATAATAAAAGACAAGAACAGCAATATATTTTATCTGTGGCCAACACAAATGCAAGAAGTCTCAGGTCACACCATGTCACTGTTTGTCCACAGCAATATCAGTCTATCCAACACCTGGGTCTCACTGCCACAAGCCTTGTTCACCTCAAGTCTTGCTTCAAGTCTTTCTCATCTCAAGTTTTGCTGCTCAGTGTGGGTAGCACTTTTTCATGTATCCTATTCTCACAGCTGATGCTGATTTGCAAGACCATGTGCCTGCAGTTAAGGTAGCTTGGAGACCAGAGGCAAAACGACTTTAAAAAGCCAAATTTTAGGCTAACATCACAACCCTCAACAAATATTTGACTTTTACTGTCCTCTGAAAGCATCAGTAATATTACACAGATGCCTGTGTTGACACTGAAAAATTTCAGGAAGTATCACATGAACAGGAGGAGTCAATTGTAATGAAGTTCAAGCTGCACTGATGGCCTCAGCAAAAAAGCATGGCCCCAGGAATTGATGGAATACTAACTAATATACTTTAACTAACAAGCGTAGCCCTGGGTGTATTCACCTGCTTATGCTAGGAAAATTGGAGGACAGCTGACTGTCCAACTGTCTTGAAGGGATCCATATTTATCTCCATTCTCAAGAAAGGTGAACCAGCAGAACAAAATTGCTGAAAAATATCTTTAATATCTCATGTTAGCAAAGTACTGATGAAGATCATTCAAAAACTGCTAGAGAAGTATACTGATAGGGAACTACTAGACGTTAAAGCTACTTTTAGTAGGGGCTGCAACATCTTGGATTATCACTGTTGATATCAGATGAATATTAGCTAAAAGTATACCGGAAAAATGTCTATTTTTTATTGACTTTGCAATTTGGTTGTGTGGATAATAACAAATTATGGTTAAAATTAAGAAGAATGGGAATTCCAGAACACTTAATTGTGGAAGTATATCACACTTCATATGATATCCATACTTAGACCAATACTGTTGTCCAAACAGATTAAGGGAACACTGTATGGTTTAAAATCAGGTAGAGTGTGCATCAGAGTTGTTGTATCCTTTCTCTATACCTATTCAATCTATATGCTGAAAAAATAGTGTGTGAAGCTGCACTCTATGAAGAAGAATGAGGCATCAGGATAGGAGGAAGACTCATGAACAACCTGTGTTATGTAGTTGACACAACTTTGCTTGATGAAAATTTTAAGGATATTAAATGTCTGCCACAGAAAATCATGGACGACAGCCTTCTGTATGGATAATATCTCATAATCAAGAAAACAAAGGCCCTCATCACAGGACCAACAGTCAACATCATCAAGATGGAGAAAGGATTGAAGCTGTCCACGATTTAATCTTCTTTGGATCAAAATCAATATCCTTGGTACCAGCAGTCAGGAAATCAGGAGACATATTGCGTTAGGCAATTCTGATGTTAGGGACCTCTAGAAAATGATGAAAAGCAGTAACATCAGTTTGAAGACTAAGTGGTGCCTGGTTCTGGCCATGGTCTTTTCAACCACTTACTATACACCAGAGAGCTGGAAAATGAATGAGGAATGACAGGGAAGAATTGATGCCTTGGAGTTGTGTTGTTGTAGAAGAGTACTGTCTAAAGTGCTAACAGAAATGTCTTGGAGAAAGGGCAGCTGGAGTGCTCACTGGAGGCAAGATGCCAAAGCTTCATCCTTCACAATTTTGACATATAGCACGGTGAGGCTACTTTATGGAAAAGGACGTCATGTTTGGAAAGATGGAGGGTTAGTGAAGGAGAGGAAGAACCCTAATAAGATGGATTGACATATTGGCTTCACTAATGGGATCCTGTGTGTCAGAGATGATGAGGATAACACAGGATAGTGCAGGGTTCAGGTCGGCTCTTCATAGGGTAGCTATGAGTCACATTCAACTCAAAAGCACCTAAAAACATGTACTAAAGTTAGCATGCCTATGAACTAAGCCAGTTTAGAATACGATGTGTCTGGGCAAGCCACAGACTTTTCAACTGTTCCATATGAACATGAATAAAGTAAACAGAAGAAAAATTAATATTTTGAAGTGTAGAGTTGGCAAAGATTGTTGACTGCCAAAAGAACAAACATGTCAAGTTTGGATGAAGTGCAGCCAGCGGACTACTTAGAGGTAAGAATGAAGAGACTTGTCTCACATACTCTGGGCATCTGTCAGGAAGGGTAAATTCCTTGGAAAAGCCAGCAGAAATTGTGAGGATGGCATATTGTCAAGCAAGATTTTAATTAGTTGTAAACAGAGTTACTATCAGTTGAAGCTTGACTTAAAGGCACCTAATAACAACAACAAATATGTACTATAGATATGATTTTCATATCTAGCTACAAGAGTAGATTCATTTCTTTAAAATGAAAACTTTGATCTCTCAGCATTTACTTCCTGTCAACTTTAATTGTAGTGAACCTGCCACAGAACTCAAAAATCTGTGATTTTTTTTGGTTTAAATCTCTCAAATGGAATGCTATCAAACTTTCTAAAGACTGGATATAGATCGTAAGTAGGATCATTAACAACTCTATGGCTACATGGCTCAGATATAGCATTTTTTGAGGGAATACATAGTAAATATTTTACTTAATACTAAGAATAGAACCTGACTGGAACAAAAATACCAAAGGGTCACCTTGCCCACTTTCGTCAAAAGCATCTACCTAGCAATTCTATTGTCTCTATTACCAAAATGAACAGTTTGATTAAAAGAAAACTTTTCCAATGGAAATTCATCAAGCTGTGTCTCTCTCCTAATTAATTAATAGTCAAACTATATTGCAAACAAAAGAAAAAATCTTTAAATTTACTATAAAATTAGTTAGTAGTCCAACTAAGCAAAACAGAAACAAAGTCTAAAATAGTTTACTACATGATTTGAGTAACTATTAACACTAGGATATTTGGCATATGCCTTGATAACATAGTGTTTAAAATTCTTGATGGCAAACCTCAAGGTTGGTGGTGTGAACACACCAGCTACTCCATGAAAAATAGATGAGGGTATATGCTTCCATAAAGATTTACAGCCTGAGAAGCCCTGTAGGCAATCCTATGGAATAGGTATATGCCATAATTAGCTTAAATCTAGTGTTGACTGGTTTGCTATGAGTTATACTCAACCTGATGGCGCTTAACAATAACAACAAATAATTGATATGAGTCAGAATCAAACTAATGACAATGGTTTATTTTAGGGAGATTTATCTTTTGTTTTCAGGAAGCTTTGGTGGCTCAGTGAAGAAGGAGTTGTACTGCCAACCCACACTAAAAGGTAGTTGCTGTTGTTATGTGTTGTTAAGTCAGAATAGACTCATAGCTGACCTTTCAGCTGGTTTTTAGAGGTAATTAGTTGCATGAAGGGAGACTGCCCATCTTTCTCCAATCATGTGCTTTTGGGTTTGCAGCACAATTCCTAACATAATTAGTTCAAATCCACCTGTTTCTCTACAAGAGAAAGAGGAGTAATCTCCTCCTTGAGATTTACTGCCTCTGCAAACCAGCTGAACCATCAGCTATGAGTCGATTCTGAGTCAAGCATTCATAAGAAGTATTATTTGCTAAGTATCAGAGAGATGCGAATCAAAGCAACTATGAGATATCATCTCACCCCAGCAACAATAGTAAAGTTCAACAGGGCAGCAAATAGCAAATGCTGGTGAGGTTGTAGGGAGATTGGCATTCTTATTCATTGCTGATGGGAATGTAAAATGGTACAAGCACTATGAAACGTGTTCTGGTACTTTCTCAAAAAACTGGAAATAGAAATACCATTTGACCCAGCAATTCCACTACTTGGAATATATTCTAAAGAAAATAAAGCCACAACTCCAACAGATATAGGTATACCCATGTTTATTATTCAAAATAGCAAAGAGATGGAAGCAACCCAAGTGACCATCAACAAAAGAATAGATAGAAAAATCTATGGTACATCCATCCACACAATGGAATACTATGCAGCACTGAAAAACAATGAAATAGTAAAACATTACACAACATGAGGAAGACTTACTATGCTGAGTAAAATATCTCAGTCACAGAAGGACAAATACTGCATAACACTGCTGTTATAAAATAAGACAGACATGGGAGAGAGGGTTGGGGTAGGAATGGAGAAAGAGTGGATAGATTAAGAACACTGCATTCGAACAGATAAGGAGAAGAACTGTCTTAAAGGACTATATGACTATGCATTATATGTATGAGAACAATCTGAGAAAAGAAGTGCAATGTGGAGTGGGCTAGGTGCAGGGGAGAGGAGTAAGAAAATGTGTAACAATGACTAATAATTTTTAAAAAAGATATGAAACACTGCAGAAAACATATCTGCAATGTTTATCCAAAGTTAATAATGACAATTTCTGGGTCATACTTTATTTTACTTTGTCCTTTTCTGCATTGTTTTACATAATTAAAGTAAATAAAACATATATTTCATATAATACATATTATTAATATAAGTTGTTGTAAGCACTTTAAAAAGAATAAAAAACCCAAAAAGAAGTATTATTTGCATATCATAAAACTTATTAAAGGTTTTTAAAATATCTTTTATTTTGTTCAATAAAGAACATTTTTTTCTCTGAATGCTTCCTTCTTAAAACCAAATCCCCTTTTAATCATTAAAAATGCCAACATCTAAAAAGTAGAACAGTATAATCAACATTGATGTATTTATTATAATCAATTTGTGGCTGCTCTCATTTCATTAATATGTTGTCCTCCTTATCAGTTTTCTACTCCTCATATAAAATCGATTATTAGAAAATTCTAGAAATTATGTCATTATATTTGTAAATATTTCAGAATGTACTTTTAATAGATCATTAGATTTTTAAAATACTTACAAAAATCAGGTTCTGTATAGTTTGGTTTATACCTTACTAGGAATCTGGTTTTATAACAGAACTAAAACAAGCTTTAGAAAGACTCCCGTGATCTTCTTGAAATGCTACAATACCAGCAAGTGGTTTTACCACATTTAAACTAAGATTCTATTATGTAAGTATACCTGATTCTTCTTTTTAGAAAGCTTTGATTGCAACATTTTTCTTCTGTTTGAAAAATAAAAATTTGAAAAGAAAGTTATAATATCATAGTTGTCCTCAATTACTAGAGTTAAATTTTTCCTTTCTTTGTTTTCAAGGTAAAGCTGCCTCTAAGATCAATTCATTCTTGGAATTGAGATGTACTGAGACAAATTTAGGCATTTCATTATAAATACAGATGGAGTTGTAAACATAAGAGATCAGAACATCAGAAGTTCCCTAGCAAAAATCTGTGGCAAATTGCCACTGCTTTCAGAGGGGAAGATATTTTCGGAAAAAAAAACACAGCGAGCATCTACACTGCTCTCCAGCTTAAAGAGTTTGCTCTTTAAGGCTTGGATGGGATTTTCGGAAATCTACCAAATAAAAGGGGAGGACTATGTCATTTTTACATGAGGCACTTGTTTCTGAGCATACTCGGAGAGGAGGCATTCAAGAACCTCTTCAGAACTTTGCTTTCAAAGTTTCATTATGAATGGAACAGCATAGCAGGAAGACAGAGAATTTCAATGTGTGTACATAGAACTCTGTCTTCAGGCCAAGATTTTATTTCCAAAGGACACAGGGCCTTCTCAGTGAATAATGCCTCGGTTAGGTCATCATACCAACACAGAGCTTGTGCCAAGACATTTAAGTCTTTCGATGTTTCACTATTCATTACTCTCACATCTTTGCCAGTGACTAGACTGAGCTCATTCAGTATAGAGTTAGCACTGGGCTCCATCAAAGGAGTTCAAGGAAAACACGATTAAGTGTTTTGTATGCAGAATTCAGCCACTGGCAGTGTCTATTAATGTAACACTGTTCGCAGCTAATTCCTCTAATTTAGAAAATGGGTTTAGAAAGAAATTGAGTTACCTCTCTGCTGTATTTCAAGATTAACTGACACATAGGAGGAAATGTTTATAATTAGCCACTTAAAAATATACTTTATGATTTGTGATTTTTCAAATGACCCTCCTCTCCACTTCACAATGTTGTGTGGACAGGAAATAGGAACAGAAATTACCACCTTCTTGTGTGCTATTTATATTTTAACTCAAACTTCTACCAAGTGGTTATTTTTAACAAACAAAAATATTTTTTAAAAAGTCCTGAAAATACAGAGTTGAATGTAGAAAGGATCTCTTTTCAGCTGAAGAAAATGCTAAGGAAACTACAGAAATTTCAGAACTGATACCACAACTTCATAGGAGCAAAACACTTGAGAAAATCGTTTACTTGACAGAGACCTGCATAGAGGGGTCACTGGTTCTCGGGGCAGCTGTGTGCCAAGTGAGGGCACTTGACTCACATGGGAGGTAGTGAGTAAGCATTCAAGTGACATGGGTTGAGTGTGTTTAGGCACTCTGCTCCAAGGAATCGGAATTAGGCACAGAGTTTGGGGATGGAGGAGAGATCCATTGGTGGTTATAGCAAACCGAATCACTGCTTGTCTCCAAAAGTCAGTTAATGGAAATGGAACATGGAAAGATTAAGAGGTATCAGAAATTCTGATTCAAGAACAAAATAAATGTGTAACAGCTAGCAATAATGAAGTGTGTAGAGAAAAAAAACAAAAAAAACAACTGAAGTCAGCATTTCTGTTTAACATTTTGAGGTAACAATTCATTGCCATGTGACATATCCTATTTAGCAAGACAATTTTTTTGCCCAAAGTCAGCTTTCAGTCTCGAATTAAGAGGATAAATTATTACCAGATTTCATTTCCTTTGACTAAAAATGGCTTTATTTCAGGCTAAGTTTTAGAGGGGAAGAAACAAGAAATTGTCTAGTGTGATAACTAAAGCCTGTCTTTTCAATCAGACACACTTGAGTACTAATTCTGCTTTCACCCTTTCAATCCTTTCGCGAATTATTTAATCTTCCAGGGCTACTGGTTTCTTATCTACAAAATAGAAATAATTCCGACAAGTTGCTTTGAATTCAAAATATGTGTGCTGTGTTGGGGAGGAGAAACACGGCACTCTTCCATTTCCGCTGAGTTCACTCTGTTACTATAAAGAGTTATTTTTTATATTCTCTTTGGTTTTGCTTCCATTTAAATCACTACAGTACAATGTGTGTTGACAGAAGGTCCCAACAACAATAAGAACAACAACTTACTTTCATGAGAAGACACTACTGTAAATACAACATTAATAATTGTTCCCATGTCACTAATGTGTAAGCGTCTAAAGAAATCCTGACAAAAGAAATATTTGATTCACAGTTTTTATGAGATTGAAAAATCTCCTGACAAAGCAACGTTGTCATGACAGGTTTTTTTTTCTGCCAATAATATTGACTGTTCTAAATATTATAAAGTCAGAGCTAAGAGACTAAGTGAAAGATGTAACTCTGGCAAATAAAAAAGGTAAATACATTACAAAAGCTACAATGGAAGCTATTTAAAGATGTTTGCCTGCCAGAATAAATGAGTATTTTGCAAATATGTATAACATCTTGTGAAGCTGTAGGATAATTTCATTTTTCAGTCTCTCAAGGTTTTATTTTATGTGAGCCAGTTAATCTGTCTTTACTCTGTTTAAAACCATCAGCTGTGAATTCACTTGGGTAGAATCTGGAAAGCAATCAGAGCAAAAGAGACCCATTTCATTAGCTTTATACAATGCTGCTAAAGGTACACTGTAGTCATGAAATCTCTTTCTAAAATTTCAGAAAATTTCTACAGCATATAGTTTTAAGTTGCAATGATTGTGCTTCCTGTGGCAAGCAGAACTTCCAATGCAAGCAGCATCAGCTGTACTGCACAAGTGTGGGCCATTGCCTTTGCTTAAAACACAGCCCATTTATTGTTTAAGGATTCACAGGCCAGTGGACTCTATCCTGAATATTTCCAGTGAGAATTTTTAGCATAAAACACTATAAACACAATTTAAGTAGCCTAGTGGATAGAGTTGCACTGTCAACTCAAAAACGTGAATGGTTCCAATCTACCAGGTGCTCCACTGGAGAAGGATGTGCAATCACCTCCTGTGTGTTTCACAGCTTCTAAAAATCCTTTGGAGGGTCAGCTATGAGTCAGTTCTGGCTCAATGGTACATAACAACAACAGTGCAATTTAAGAAAAAGTAAAATATAGCACTGATGGACAAATGCTTGAGAAAATCAAAACTAGAGAAGACATTTCTGCAAAGATTAATTCTGTGCATTAGTGTCATGCATTTATCTGGACATCTCATACTTTTAAGCAAAGCTTTTTCATTTTTCAACTGTTAAGACAAGGATGATATTTTCCTTTCATTTACCATATATCTTATATCTTTTACTTTGTTAGGAGAAGTATTTTGGAGGCGAGCAGAGCTCTTATTATAGTTTAAAGGATAGTGTAGCTCTCTATTGCAGTTTTTGTATTGACTTACATTCATTTTTTTCTTCTTAAAAAGTTCTCTTCCCTTACCCTTCTCTCAGTCCACAACAAAGTTGCTCTTGTGCTTTTTGTTCATTCTCTTGTACAAAGGTCACTACTATGAATCGAGCTGACTTAAAAGCACCTAACAACAGCAACAACCCTTTTCATTCACTTTGTAAAGAAAACTGTGCCAGATACTATGCCCTGTACTGAGATATCTGAAATTGCCTTCATCAATTTACTTCTCATCAAAATATTAAATTCACATGTAAATAAACACAGTTCTAAAAGTTATATCCATTACAAAGAATGCCTATATTGAAAAATAAGAAAATGAATCAAACCTATCAGACTTTTATTGAACTACAGAAGATCATACTCTGCTATAAGCTTAAAAGGCCCAATTCAATTGATAATATTATCTTTTTACAGAACAGGCTTCTGCAGCACATTCAAGGGGGGGCGGAATTAAGAAAACAAAAAACTTCTCTGTGCCAATGAAGCTTCTGTCTTACTGGTAAAAGTAAGACTAACATATGTGAAAAAGTAAAAATAAAGACTGAAGTGAGAAAAGTGAAGCATTACTGTTTAATGGCATATAGTTTGTTTGGGATGACAGAAACATCAAATAAAAAGATGAGACAGGACCTTCTGGGGGGCAGTGAGTTTATGTTACTGAGGGAGGATAACCCATAAAATAAAGTGAGAAAGATTGCAGAACTCAAAGAGTTTAATCAGTATGTATTACTATAGAATATATGTAACAATACACATACTAACAGTATGTGTAGCGACCTCTGTATTGGTGTGTGCTTTGCTGTGTATATTTTCAACAACAACTACAACATAATTTTTTAAAAGTTGTGGAAGTAAATAGTGGTGATGTTGGCTCAATATTCTGAAAATGCTTAATGTCAAGAAATTGAATAGTTAAAACAGTAACTTTTCTATATATCTACACACACATACACATACTCCCTCCACCACATGGGAATAGTAAACAACTCAGAGCAAAGGAACTTGCTGAGCACGAGGGATGATTCACAGCTTTGTGTCAAGTGCACAACAGAATGAAGAGTGTGTTCTTATTTGTATTAAAAATGTATGTGTTGTTGTTCGGTGGCATCTAGTAGACTCCCACTCACAGCAGTCCTATGGACAACAGTGAAACCCCGCCCAATCCTGCACATCCTCACACTCTCTGCTCCGCTGAAGCCCACTACTGCAGTCCTTGTGCAAATCCTTCTCCTTACATGTATTCCTCTCTTTCACTGACTCTCCAAGCATGATGTCCTCTACCAAGGACTGGCCTCTCCTGAAAACATGCTGAAATAATGTGAGATGAAGCCTCACAATCTTTGTTTCTGTGTAAGGAGCACATGGGCTGCTTTGTCCACAAATGACTGAAATTATCCCTATAAAGAATGCAAGGAATAGAAAAAATGCTTCTCCCCATCAAGGCATTTATTTCCTCACACATAAATTATTTTTGGTATTACAAATATATAAACCAAGAAATAAAATATATCATACCAGGAATGAGAAGTAAAGTTTTTTTAGAGGAGAAAAACCAGAGCTGGATCAAGGAGTGACAGGGCAAGAAGCACAGAAAAGGCACAGCACCAGGGTGGGAATAGGAGTGTCACAGCACCCTGCAAATGTGGTTGGTATCTGGCTTCAGAAGGCGATGCAGGTAAAACTGCAGCAAAAAGTCTGGCTATTGCCAACTTGAGAAGGCGTTGAAGTTAGTGTTATCATATGGCTTTCTCAATGTAACCTTTAAATTAGAAAGTGTAAAAGAGAAAATATAGCTTTCCTTGATATGTACTAAATTTATAAGCACAAATAAGAAAAAGAGTGTAGGAAAACATTTAGAATGTTAGGAGGGGGAAAAGAGAGACATGTTTGACTTTTAATTACCTGCATATGTAGATTATCTGCTTAATTTTTTATCGTAGGCAAAGCACAATATCCTTCCCAAAGGAACAAGACAGGCTTTGATTTCAGCTCTCTGCATGCACTGTGGAGGCAAGGATGGTGAAACTTCATCTCACATACATTGTCCATGCAGTCAAGAGGCATCAAGTTCTTAGAAAAGTAGATGGTAATGAAAGAGAGTAAAGCCCTCAAGGAGATGGACTTGCACAGAGACTGCAAAAATGGGTTGTACATGGCCGACATGGTGAGGGTCTCACAGGGTAGGGCAAGGTTTGGAAATGTCCACAAAGTCACTGAGTAATGGTTGCTTTGACAGCCCCTAACAACGTTAGTTACCACCACTAGTCTGTCTGTAGTGCTGAGCTGGCTTAGGTGATGTAGGGATGCTGGAAACCTTGCTACCAGTATTTCCAACACTGGCAGAGTCATTCAAGGAGAACAGGTTCCAGTAGTGCTGTCAGACTAAACCAGAATAAGAAGAAAATCTGAGTAATCTACTTTTGAAAATCAGGTGATGTAAACCCTATGGATCACAACAAAACACGGGCCAACAATATTTTGCTGAAAACAAAACTAGGCTGGAAGGCACTCAGCTTATCGAGATCTCCAGTGGTCACAACAATGAATTTGAACATGCCAATCATTAAGAAGGTCGCACTGGACTGGAGATTCTGTTACACTGTATAGGGGACCCCCCCCAAGTTGGTGCCATGTCTACACAATTTAGCAATGTTAACTAACAATTACAAAGGCAATTAAAAGAAGTTAATTTAGGGTTTAAATTCTAGCAGAGAAAAATAATTAAAATCGAAGTGCTCAACACTCACCCCCAATTACTTAAGAGGTGACAGAGTAGGGAAAAGGCAGAAGAGTCTGATATGCTAGGTGACTTTATGAAAATACACCTAGAAAGTGAGAAATTACTGATTCTATTTGAAATAGTAAGAACTGAGCTCACACAAGTAAAGTGATTGATTTACTCAAGACCACTAGGGTAGTAAGTGGCACAGCAGGGCTCAAAGCTAGTTCTTCTCAGAGTGCGTTCAACTTCACTACCAACTCTGCTAGAGTACAGAGTAGAGGAAAACTGAGGTTGCAGAATAATCAAGGAGGGTTTTTTTATCTAACTTTAAAAACTAAAGGAAACAAAACAAAACAGAACAAAATAGTTGGAAGTATTGAGAATACCATGGACTGCTAGGAAAACAAACAGATTTGTTCTGGAAAGGGTTAAACCGGGTGGCTCCTTGGAGGCAAGGATTCTGAGGCTCCGTCTAACATACTTTGGACATGTTGTGAGGAGAGACCAGTCCTTAGAGAGGGACATCATGCTTGGGAGGGTGGAGGGACAGCACAGGAGAGGAAGGCCCTCTATCACGTGGATTGATGCAGTGACTGGGATAATTGGGATGGGAGTGTCAGAGACAGTGCAATTGGCACAGGATAGAGCGGAGTTTAGGGCTGTTGTACATAGGGTCGCTATGAGTCGCAGGTGACTCGACGGCACATAACAACAACAACAACAACAACAGTGACAAGAATGTGTATGGAGGCCTCATGCACCATTCATGGGATTGTAAAATTAGACAGTCGTTTTAGGGAAAAGTTTTCCTCAAAATCTAGAACATAGCTGGTATCTCCCACAGACCACCAAAAACCAAAATATATCAGGGAGAAACTGCAATCCAGGTGCTTATTAGAGGCAAGGATGGTGAAACTGTCTCGCATACTTTGGTCACGCTCCTAGGAAAAAAGACATGATGCATAGAAAGATGGAGGGTCAATGAAAAAGAGGAAGACCTTCAGGGACGTGGATTGACACAGTGACTTAGAGATTATGAGGAAGGCACAGGAAAGGTTTAGACCCACTGTGCACAGAGCTGCTGCAAGTTGGAGTGACTCGACCAGCACTTAACATCAGCAATATATGACCTACCTAACCCATCCCTAAGTTTATAATCAAACTGAAAATATGTCCACAGAAGAAAACTTTTACAAGATTGTTCTTTATTGTTAAATGTCACTAACTTCTAGTGATCCTATGTGTAACAGAATTAAACACGGCTGGTCATGTGTCATCATTACTATCATTACGATGTTGTGCCCTCTGCTTGAGCCACTGTGTCAATCTGGGTCATCGAGGGGGTCAGTATCCCCATTCTAAAATAGGAAAATAATAGTACCTTCACTGTAGGTTTGAGTAAGGATTAAATAGATTAATATTACAAAGTGCCTGCAACTGAAATTTGATCCTTGTATAAGGACTAAATATATTAAGTTTAATATATTTCTTTTCATTAATATTACAAAGTATATAATCATTGCTTAGTAAATGGTACACCATAAGCATAATGTAAGACTTAATAACAAAATAATAATAATTTGCTATTCCTTACTTTATTTACAGTTTAGACTACAGCCAGCCTTAACCCAGCTGATGCCCAGGCTGCAAGCACAGGGAAAGGATCCGGACTGCTGTCTCGGTCTCTATGCTGCCCACATTGCTAAAAATCAACCTCTGCCTCTGCAGTTAGGTATCTGAAATAAGAAGTATGCTGTCCATCATTATTAAGATAAAACACAGCACAGATAACCCACAAATAAATGAGTACTTTTAATCCTCAATCTTCCTTTTTACCATTCATTTATTCTCTCTTTTTTCTATTTGGATTTTATTTTTATACTCACCTTCCTGCTTTTTAAGGTCCTGTAAATATTCCTTTCTCTCTCTAAAACTGTAAGTAGCTGTCAGTCATTCACTGCTGTCCTACTTATGAAAGATCATATGGAAGGGAAAGAGGAAACAATCTTAAAGAAATCGATCTAACATCTCAAGGGTGTGCTTTAAAAAGTTACAGTGATATTTTCTGTAGTTATTAGGGCACTAAAGCAATTTTAATAAAATCATCATTATATTCATTACACTGATACCCAGAATATTGTTTCCTTACCCAAATACAAAATAGTCTTTGTTTTCTGAGTCGGGAAAAAAACAGAGAAGCAATGGGTTAGAGAAAATTGGTTTTACATTGTCAAAGCTAGTCCATGTTCTGTAACGAATTTTGTAAAACCTCTATTTCCTTGGAACCTCCATTTCTTAGCTGCAGTTTGGCTCTGTTCTTAGTCCTAGATGCCTTATGGAACTTTTATGTATATCAGGGGAGGCTAGTCCTGACTCTTGTTTTGGTTGTATCCCACCCTGAATCTTGAATGTGTTGAAAATGCCACTGGCTCTATCCTGAACACATACACTTAACCTGACATTTCCCACAACCTGCACTCCAATCACCAAGGTCTATCGTAGTGTTACTGGTATTATTAGGTACTGTCAAAATAGCTTGGAGTTCTAGAGATGCTGTATACAACAGAATGAAACCCTGCCCGATCCCACAATCTCTGCGGTTCTTAGGATTTGTTAAGAATCCTGACTTTTATGCTATAAGAAAGTAACTCAGTAATTCACTCCATTTTTAGCACTAAGCAGAACATTCCTTAAAATCCTGGATTGCTAAGAAATCCTCACTTAAAGCAGGGCAAGTTTTAGCAAAATATCTCAACTACATTTGGTCGCCCAGTTGGTCAAATCTCAAGAAAAGGCCAACTGGAAAAGCAAACCAGAACAGAGATAGGGAAATTGTTTTATTTTGCTGCACACAATGCAAATAGTGCTTAAGAAAATGCGAGCAATACATGATTAAGATAGCTCTGTGTGTTGGATAATGACGCTACATTTTATCTGAATCATTTTCCAATATCAAATGTATTAATAAGTCCATGGATATGGGGAGAACATATATTCAACACTGATACAATTAGCAAAAGTTTAAGTCTTTGTCTTAATAATCTATATATTCTTTGAAAAAAAATCTGTCATATGTAAATACCTTCTTCTGGGTTGGGCTACAAGTCAATAAAGCAATTAACATCATAGCATATAAGCACTAAAAAGTGTGGCTGTTGTTACTGGCAGAGCTCTGGATGGAGCCTGAGCCTCTCGCACGCACTGGCCCCTGAGCCAGCTGAGGACGGCCCTCTCTGCTCCGTCAGTTCTCATTCTCAATCACTTGCTTTAAAATGGATATGAGAAAAAAACACTGGATTCAAGAACACCCAAGCAGAACCTGAAGCATAATTTTGAATTAATCTCTTAAAAGATCCTCTCTTCAAGTTCGATTTGACACAAATTCTTCAGTAACGGAGGCTATTTATTTTAGACTAACAATTGATATAGACTAAATATGTCCAAATATAGATTTTTTTGGTATTTCTTAACTGGATATTAGAATAATTACAGTGCATTATAGTTTTGTCATTCAGAATGAAAAGGAAACCAGTGAATTAATGCATGTATTCATAAGCAAATCTGGCACTTGGCTATGAGAATTAAGATTTTAATTAATGGTCCCTTTATCAAGTTTGTAAATAAAGTTTACTACTTGAACTAGTTCCTTATTTAGGGCTATCATTTTCTCGCAGAGACAAAGAAAGCTCATAGTTAAATTATTTCATTTTCAAATACTGATAAATATACAGTGTTTACATACATATGTTAAATTTATTTAATGAGAATTATCACTTGCCAATCCTACTGAGGTTTTCTTTGAGTAAATTAATGTACTTAGAACAAAAAAAAAGATTTATGTCTGAAAAATTTCACAGTACCATTTATTCTTTTGGAAAGAACACCCCCCTCATTTGATTAAACAACATTTTGTGTATTTTCTCATATCTAAAGAGTGGTTCAAATGAAATATTAGAATGGGCTACTGAATCTGTTAATTTGGCATCTCTGCAGCACTTTCCACCTTCCAATATACTAAAAGTGCATATTTACCAGCATCAAATCTCTTTCACTATGACAATGGCAACAAGAAATCTTCAACAAGTGCTGGCCTGACCCCTTTTCTTTCTTCTACAGATCCAGCTGAGCAGCAAAAACTGCTTGAAATTCAGCAATCACATTTCTCACTGTTCCAGAATGACCTATTTCGCACTAGAATGAACCAGTGAATTCATACATATAAATAACTATCTGCAGACACTGCTTTTCAAAATATGAACAGGAATAAGCAAAAAAAAGGGGGGGCGTAGTTAAAAGTAAAGGTCTGAATGAATCTGTACTTCAACTATTTGATGTGACAATTAGAAACAAAACAAGTTTTTATAACTCAGCATCAATGCTATACTTAAAATCTTCCAGACTTGTCAATATATTTAAGATAATGCAAGCTAAAAGTAGTTAGGCTTTCTCTTAAACTTACATAATAATATTTTTTGTGTATTTACTTAAGCCCTCTTATGTAGCGAAAACAAAAAACAAGTTAATGTATTTCTCAGTTGACTTTGGCACCATATTCTTCATCTAGGAACATTTATTTATGTAAAAGATCTAAGTAAAAGACACAAAATCATGCACATCAATGAGTTTTTAGGGAGAATTTTCCCCATTCCCGTCATCATTATTTCTTAAATAAAATCATTTATTCCATCTTTCTTCACTTAGGACCAAGCGATCATGGTTTATTCGTCTTTCAGTCCCCTGTGATTTACAAAATTCTATCACATAATGGACTCTCAGTGAATGTTTGCGCAAAGAATTGATTGCTTAGTACTTGCATTTGAGGAGTTTACCTAAGTTCAGGCAATGTTCAAAGAACATCCACTACAATGTCACACATTTGTGCTCTGCCTCATAAACCCAGGGGCCTGTGTCATACCTTAAACAGATCAAAAGTTTCTGATTTCAGACTTTGATTAAATGACTGAGAAATAAATTAAATCAAGTTAAGATATTTTAAAATCTTTTAACAAGAACATTTCAAAGAAGTTTGGAACTTCTGCTTCTAGCCATGATAGATTTAAAGAATGGGAACCAGATTTGTGATCTTATTTTAGAAAACTACTGAACCGGATGGTAAACTTAAAACAATAAGCAACGCAGGGCACTGATATATGAGGAAGGAAATGAATAAGAAGAGCCCTAGAACTTACTGCCCCAAAACAGTTTCCAAATTATGCATGGACAGAGAGGATCTCAGAGTTCAATGGGCTTTAGACAAAGTTCTAAATATAAGGAGGCTAAACAGATCATTAGATAAAAGGACATTTCATAGAATAATTCAAATGAGGAAAAATAGTGATAATCATCCCTGAGAGGCTTTTCCTTGGAGAGGGACATCATTCTTGGAAAGATGGAGGGTCGGCAAAAGAGAAGACCCTTAACCAGACAGGCTGACACAGTGACTGTAGCAATAAGCTTGAGTATGTCAGAGAGTGTGAAGATGGCACAGAATAGGACAGAGTTCATATCTGTTGGGTTTCTATGGGTTGTACTCAGAGGACACCTAACAACAACAATATACAATAGAAATATGAGAAATACAAAAGAAGAAAGAAAGCACATTCACAATCAGAAGAAAAATAGGTCAGTAGAAATAGAACTTCCAAATTATAGGTGGTAGAATGAAAAAAACAAGAGCATTTATCCAGGTGTTATAAACACATTACAGTCAAGAAAAAGGAGAATGTATAAAATGAGGGGGAAATTGGAAACTATAAAAATACCTATACCATACTTCTTGTTGTTGTTATGTGCTGTCAAGCCATTTGCAACTCATAATGACCCTATGTACAACAGCCCTAAACCCTGCTCTATCCCTTGCCAATCTTATTGTCTCTGACACGCCTACCCTCATTACCCCAGTCACTGAATCAATTGAGGGTCTTCCTCTCCTGTGCTGTCCCTCCACCCTCCCAAGCATGAGGTCCCTCTCTAAGGACTGATTCCACCTTGCAACATGTCAAAAGTATGTCAGATGAAGTTTCAGAATCGCTGCCTCCAAGGAGCAGCCTGGCTTCACCTTCTCCAAGACAAACTTGTTTGTTCTCCTAGCAGTCCATGGTATTCCAATACTCTTCTCCAGCATCACAGCTCAAAAGCATCAACTCTCCTTCTACCCTCCCTAGTCACTATACAGCTCTCTGATGTATAGCAAGTAATTGCAAAGACCATGACCTGTATCAGGTGCACCTTGGTCTCCAGACTGACACTGCTGCTCTTCAGTACTTAGGAGAGGTCTCTAACAGTGGACATTTTGCCAATGCAATTTGTCTTTAATTTCCTGGCTGCTGGTACCAAGAGTGTTGATTGTAGAGCCAAGCAAACTGAAACTGTCAACAATCTCAATCTCTTCACCATCTCTCATGATACTACCTATCGGCCCAGTGGTGAAAATCTTTGTTTTCTTGATGTTGAGCTTCAATCCATATTGACAGCTGCAGTCCTTGACCTTCTTCAGTAAGCCCTTCAGGTCCTCCTCAGTTTTAGAAAGCAAGGTTGTGTCATCTGCATAATGCAGATTGTCGATGACTCTACCTCCAATCCTGATGCCGCACTTCTCACAGAGCCCAGCTTCCTGGATAATCAGTTCCGTATATAGAATGAAAAGATACGGTGATAGGACACATCTTTAGCACACACCCTTCTCAATTTTGAACCATGTCATGCTTCCTTGCTCTGTCCTGATTGACTGACTCCTGGTCCAAGTGTAGGTTTCACATAAGCATAATCAAGTGTTCTGGGATTCTCATTCTTCTCAGAGGCAGCCAGAGTTTGTTGTGATCCACACAGTCAAATGCCTTTTGCATAGTCAACGAAACAGACATTCCTCTGGTAGTCTCTGCTTTCAGCCAAGATCCATCTGACATTAGCTATAATATCCCTAGGTTATAGAAAGAATATGTTGATATACTTCAAGATCAAAATATTCTACATTCAATATATATGATCATAAATATTTCTTTTCTAGTATGTTAATTTTAAAATAAGCACAAAGTGGTAATAGATAGGATCTATCATTCCATTTGTTTCAAACTTTCCTCAATCTGCCATTAATAATTACAAGTAATCTTCCTCATATTTCTCTTCTTTATTACTTCCATTTACAAACAGGAATCCCCCAACACCCCTTACTGTAGATGAGAGGTCTGGTGGCCTAATGAAAAGAAGCTGTGCTGCAATCCCAAAGACACACGGTTTGAATCCATCAACTGCTCTGCGGCCAATTCCCTCCCTTGGGATTTATTGCCTCTAAAAACTCACTGGAGTGTCACCTATGGGTCAGTTTCAACTCGACAGCACACAACAAAAGTAACAGGGGACTCAGTAGAGAGCTCTGGTGGCCTAGAGGCAAGAAGTTGCTTTGCAATCCTGAAGGCCCTTGGTTCAAGGCCACCAGCTGCTCAACCCACGAGAGAAGGATAGGCAATCTCTTCCCCAGCGATTAACTACCTCTGAAAACCCACCACAGAGTCAGCTATGGATCAGTTCCGTCTCAGTGATACAAACAACAACAGCAAAAGATAGGTAAAACTGTTTCACAGGGTTTGCAAGGTGGTTATTTACACACGTAAAATTACAGAGTACTGAAGAGATTAAGTTAACTGCAATCTATAGTTTGCCAATAGTATCTTATATTTTCCGTCTTGTTTAGCTCTCTTTCCTCCAGGTGTGGCAGTGGTGTAGCAAAGACACAGACAGGGTGGCGGAAGACATGAATCCTAGGTGGTTCTGTATTTGCATGGAGATATTAAGAATATGTGATTAATATTAAGGATATATGACCAACCAAAGGAAGAAGTGCAGCATAATGAAAGCATAATCAATCAAGATTATATCTTAAATAAATTAAGACATTCGCTTTTGTTTTAGAGCTTTGTCACACTCAAGAATTTTAAAATGCTTAATATTTTGAATATGGACATAAAACTGAATGATTAAGGAAGGATTAAAAGAAGATGGAAGGACTACACAAAGTCACTGTACCAAAAAGAATTGGCTGACACAGAAGATTTTCATGAAGCTATGTAACATCAAGAGGCAATAATGTTGAGGGAGGAAGTTCAAGCTATTCTGATAAGGCTGGAAGAATTTATGACTTACCAGTTGACATATTTCAACAAACAGATGCTGCCCTGGATGTGCTCACCAGGTTGTGCCAAGAAATATGGAGGACAACTACCTGATCAATTGACTGTAAAAGATCCATATTTTTTCTCCATTAAAAACAAAATAAAACAAACAAACAAAATAACACAAAAAGTGAGCTGATAGAATGTGGAAATTATTGAACAATCTCACTAATATCACATTCAAGCAAAATTCACTGAAGATTGTTCAAAAAAGACTGGAACAGTACATTAACAGAGAACTACCAGAAATAAAAGCTGGATTTAGAAGAAGCTAGAGATAATGTCTAGAGATATTATCACCAATGTCAGAAAGATCTTGGTTGAAAGCAAAGAGTACCAGAGGAATGTCTAACTGTGTCTCGTTGACTATTCAAAGACATTTGACTGTGTGGTTCACAAGAAATTTTAGCTAAACTTGAGGAGAATGGAAACCCCAGAATACCTGATTGTGCTAATGTGAAACCCATACTTGGACCAGGTAGAAGTCCTTAGAACAAAGCAAGGAAACACTGCATGATTCAAAATCAGGAAGAAGCACACAAGGGATGCATTCTCTCTCTATAACTTGGCAATCTCTATTTGGAACAGATGATTCGAGAGGCTGGGATTTATGTGGAGTAATGTGGCATCAGAACTGAAGAAAGATTCATCAACAATTTGTGAAATGACACAATCTTGCTTCTTGAAATTGAGGAAGACTTGAATCATTTGCTGTTAGAAGTTCAAGGAATGCAGTCTTCAAAATGGATTGAAGCTCAACATCAAGAAAACAATTCTCTCCACTAGGTTTGTTGGCAACACCACGATGGATGGAGAGGAGACTGAAATTACTAACAATTTCAGCTTGCTCAGATACATAATCAAACTCATGGCACCAGCAATTAGGAAATAAAAAAAAACAAATTGCCCTGGGCATATATGCTGTCAAGGACTTCTCCAAAGTATTTAGGAACCACAATTTCAGCCTAGAGACTAAGGTGCACCTGACGAGGCCATTGTCTTTGCAATGACTTGCTAAGCATCAGAGAGCTAGTCAATGAGTAAGGATGACAGAAGAAGAAATCAATGCCTTTGAGTTGTGGTGCTAGAGAAGAGTATTGAACATACCATGGACTGTCAAGAGAACAAACAGGTCTGTCTTGCGGATGGTGAAACTA
>NW_006399906.1:2226637-2234137 GCF_000299155.1 Elephantulus edwardii | reverse complement strand
TATTTTGTTATTTTTTTAATCTCTCAAAAGTTCCAGGAGAAATGTCTATTTCCTCAAGTATTTTTCCCTATTATTTTGGTTTTGGTCCAGTCTATGAGATAAACACTCTTTCTACTTTTCCTAATCACTTGTCCAAAGTACAAAATAAATACTGTCATGTTTCAACTATTAAAATAGTAATCTTAATAAAGGTCTTAATCATAAATCTTAAAGGCTATGAGACTCTGACAGCTTGGATTGAGTCTGCTGAGAAGGTATAAACCCCAGTCACAATCCCCTGAGGAGAAAGTTGATTCAATTAAAAAAAGATTTACTGAGTTTCCATTACTATAAAAGTAATGTTCTTAGCTAAAATGTAGCTAGTGTTTCCCACCTGGACAGAACTACTCATGACAGATAGTCTTCCATCTTTTGGACCCTAGTCAGTCCTTGGAAGAAAAAAAAATCATTCTGGGAAATGTGGAAGGTCAGAGAAAGAAAGATCCTCAACAAAATAGACCGACATAGTGTCTGCAACAATGGGCCCCAGCATATTGTGAACTGTGAGGATGGCCTGGGTTATGGAAAGGTTCCATCTGTTGTCCATATGGTTGGAATGCCATGTAGTTGCCAACATGGCACCTAACAACTACCTCTAGGAAATCTTTCCTAACCTTCATCACTTTGTAATTTGTGTTCATATTTAAAATATAGGTATTTGGTTAGATCACAGTACATACAACTTCATTCCTTAATAGGGTTTCTTCTACTTGTTCTTCAATGACACAATGTGTCTTGGTTTTTTGAGGGTTGGTTTATTTGTTTGTCTTGGTAGCAAGACCATTGTTTCCTGTTTTATTTCTGTGCTTGAAAATAGGACCAATTGCAGTGCTGTGCATACATGATGAATTAAAAAAAACAAAAAAAAAGTACAAAAATACAACTTGTCTTTTAAAAGGAAAAATTATGGTTTTCCTGATTTATGTATCAATCTGTTATTCATTGAGTTAGCTTGACTTTTGTAATCAAGAAATCAGAAAGGCTCTGATAAAAGAAAATGTCAGTCCCTTATTAAAAATATAAATAAATGTCAGAGATTGTGCCATTCCAATAGTTTCTTATCATTCTTATTAAGTGCCCAGAGTGAGAATTGCACAGGGTCAGAAGGGACACTCTTTCCTGACCCAGGCCTGGATAATCATGTCCTGAGGTTGTGCAAGGGGAATGCCACTAGTCCCAAATCAACAAGCTCATTCTATTCATAGCCTGGAATAAATTAGGCACTTCAGGGACTAGAAACTGCTATTCTCCCCAGGAGGAACTAGGGCTATACAAGCAGGTCAGAGTACCTGCCTTGGGCATGTCAGGTGCCCAGCCAGCTGTGAAGTTCTTCCTAGCCTTGCTCAGTTGGAAGCAGCATAATAGGCCCATTGTTAACACTGAAAAAATCAGAAGCCTCAACTTTAGAAATGGTGCTTTCCTATCTCTCCAAAACTCAATGAAGAAAGGTCTGGAATATGGACCATAACGATTAATGCAATTCTAGCACCCATATTTTTGTCAGAAAATTAAGGGAGTACAACTAATGCTCTAATGAGGAGGTGTGTGTACAGCAACTTACAAACGGAACCAGGGATTTTGCAGTAGATTTTATGTGAAGAAAGCACAGGCCAGCATGGTCTACTCATGCTCAGATTAATTTAGTCCCCCTACAAATAACAAAAACAGTGCCTGATCATTACTATATGTTTTGAAACAATTCCAGAAAACAAGACTTAATAAAAATTAACCTTGTGGTTGGATTTCCGTGGTACAGAATTACAGAAAATAAAGATGGTTTACAAATACTTTTATCTAATGAGCCACCCACCACCTTCCAAGGAGCTGTGTGATCAGGCTCTGGCATTAGTCTTACTTCATATTGTGCTTCCACCATTAAGCTGCTGTTGTGCAAGCATATGAAACATTTGTGCTACTAGTACTGCTTTCACAATTAACATTCATCTACCCTTCATCTCATTCTAGGTGAAGAGGAATTTATTTGAGAGCAGAACCATACTGCATTAATGGGAAGAGATGCACAAGCTCCACCTCCTTATTCCCACCCCAACATCTACACTTAGGCTTTTGGAGCAAAGAGGTTGACTCATAGTCCAAGGAAATCCAGTTAAGATCAGGCACTAAATCACTATTTTCATTAATATTTGAAAAAATGGGGCTTACATTATTTGCAAATTCATGACTTCAGACTGGTGATTTCTGATTCAATCCACTGTTTAAAAATCTGTATGAGAATAAGCTGTAATATTAAAATAAGGATAGTTTGGGGTATGTTGGGTTTTTTTTGGTTTGTTTGTTTGTTTTTACAGTTGGACTATACAAGATGATAAGAAACAAAGAGACACAGAAATATACAACCCCTCCCCATTCACAACAAAGGCTGGCCAAAAATGAAAACTTGACCAAAATAGAAAAGAAATAAAATGTTTATAAATTACACAGAATGATCTTACACATGATTTTAATATAACTCATCATTACACAAAAAGAAGAGGATACATATATATAATGTATTTAAGTGTTCAATAAACACTCCCATTACATTTAATCTCACTGTAAAGCACCTCTAGAAAAGATGGGGCATCAGCTATGACCACTGCAAATAATTATTAATATACTTTATGGATGACAGTAAAAGACTATTTTAACTCATAAAACAGATAAAGAAGAGCTCCTATGAAATGAATGTTTACCAAGATGTTATTAACCATTATGGTCATGAAATGACTATACTACAGAGAAAAGAAACTGTAAGTGTATTATCTAATTCCAAAGCTTTCCTGATGTATCCTTAGTGCTTAAAACAGTGCTTAGAACCATAAGCATTGTTTTAAGCACTAAACCATCTCAAATCCCTGTTGTCGAGTCAACTAAACTCACAGTGACACACAATACAGAAAAGGATTTCCAAGGTTATAAATTTTTACAGAAGCAAACTGGGCCATCTTTCTCCTGCCAAGCAGCTGATGGGTTTGCACCTCCGACCCTTCAGTTGCTGTTGTTGTTAAGTGCAGCTGAGTCCGAAATGACTAAGAGTTGACCCCCAAGTGAGTTTTTAGAGGTAGTAAACAGCACAGGAGGAAAGGGCTCATCTTTCTCCTGCAGAGAAACTGGTGGATTCAAGCCAGTTGCCTTCAAGGTGGCAACACAGCTCCTCACTATTAGGCCACCAGACTTTTCAATAAGTAGCTGCATTATTTAAGCATTGTACCACCAGAGCTCCTAGGAAGCAAGAGGCTTTGGAATAAAGAATAATTAACTCTATCTACTGTGTTCTTTATAGTACTCAAAAGAACAAAGAGATTTCTGGTTTGGTCCTGCATTGCTGTTTTTATTTTGGACTTACAGCGACTCCATGTGTTACAATGAAGAACTGTATTATAAGGATTTCTAGGCTGTTATCTTTATGAAAGCAGATTGCCAGGCCTATTTCTTCCTCAGTGCCACTGTGTAAACTCTGAACACTTCTGGTTGCCAGTCAAGTGCAAACCTTAGGTTACTCAGGGAGTTTTAAGTCCTTCATTGCTAAATAATTTCTAAGTTAACTTTAAGGTTTTTGTCAAGGAGAATGTAGCACAATGATGATAAACAGACTAGTGGGCACAAACACATACCCAAAGACAGGAAGAAACATGGATAGGAAAAAAGAAATTTTGTCTAAATTACCCAAAATTAGCTTCTATATTTCTTAATTTTAGTTTTGAACACACAAAAGGAAAAGTAAATGCAAATCTAACAAAAGCAAAATGCGGCTACAATTTAAGCGATTCATTTCTTCTAAACTACTGAAAGGTAACACTTCATTACTCTGAATTTTCATATGTGTTTTAACTTGTTGTTGTTATTGTTGTTTTGTGCTGTCAAGTTGGAAGTAAATCACTGCTGACCCTCTAGAAAATTTTTAGGAACAGTCTCCTCAATGGAAGTTCCCTTGAGGAGAAAATTGCTCATCTTTCTCCTACAAAAATACAGTTGGTGAAACAGATGAGGGAGAGAACAGTTTAAAAGCAATACATGATAGGGTATCATGGTTATCACAAGAGTCCAGAATTAAGGTTGCATAGTGGAGTGCATTCAAGGGGGCAGGGAGGGGAGCGAGTGATTGCATACCAATGAAGGAGTTTTTCTTTTGTTGTTCAAAGGGTCAAAGAGTGGAGTGAACTAGGGGAGAAGGCAGGGAGAAAACTGCAACAATAAATGAATGGAAATCCAAAATCTGTAAATGTTCATTAAAATTAATAAAATAAAATTTTTTATAAAAGTAGTTGGTGGATTTGAAAAAAGAAAATATACATGATAGAGAGCTAGACAGCTAGAAATATGATAAAGAAATAGATATATATATAGAGAGAGAGAGATGAGAGAGAGAGAGAGAGAGAGAGATCACTCATGGACTAGTGGCAAGAAGCTGCATTGTAATTCCAATGACATGGAGTTCAAACTGACTAGCTGTGCTATGGGAGACAGATGGACAATCTCTCCCCTCACCTCGATGCAGTTACTGCCTCTGAATACCCACCAGAGGGTCAGCTGTGAGTCAGATCCAACTAGACAGTACACAACAATAAAACAACTGAAAGATTGGTACTTTGAGTCCACTAGTTACTCCTCAGGAAAAAGAAAATGGACAGTCTACTTCCTATAAAGATTTACAGGCTTAGAAAACTAAAGAAGGATCTCTATTAGATGGAATTTACATGATGGAATGGAAGAATATCTTCAAAAGGTAATTAGTTATTATATTACAAGAGTGTGCTTTGAGTTGCTTAATTCCATTAGCACTCAGTAGGAGAAAGACAAAAATTTTCCCATCTTTATTTTCAGCTTCAGAAACCTGATGGAAGGTGAGTCGGAATCAATTTAAGGGCAGTGAGTGAGTGAATGAATGATTTTAAAAACCTCAGACTTGAACTCTTGCAGCATTGGACCAAAATGGGATACAAACACAAGACGCAGAGGAGAACATGGCTCTGTGTGATGGTTCTTAGGCTTTCAGGCAGTGATGGTGGAAAGGGTTTCGGGGTGTTGGCTGCTCATGCTACTTGGGCGGGGGTTACAGTGATAGGGCTGGGTGTGCTTTATCCTTCTCCACTCAGTTCCTCTTGCTCCTCTCCTGCCATCACCTTTCAGCCCCCACTGAGGGCATCACTACTGCATCCAACTTCTGATTGCAGTTTCAGTTGCAGCAACAGCAGCAAAATAACAAACAAAAGTTTTGTCCCATAAGGTTTCAATAGGCTATTTGTTCAATGTCCAAATCATGTGATGTCCTCGTTCAAAGAACATGCCTCTATTTATTAATCTTCTTACACATTTGAAGTTACAGTGGTGAAGCACAGTTGAGTTAACCCTGACTCTTAGTAATCATACATACAAGAGATGGAAATCTTCTTGTCTGATCCTGTATCATCTTCACAATCCCCTGCATGTTCAAACCCACTGTTGTAGTCATTATGCCAATTCAGCTCAATGAAGGGCTTCCTTTCCTTCCTTAATCCTCTACTCTTCCAAGCATTATGTCCTATTCCAAGGACTTGCCTCTATTGATGATATGTAGAAAGTATGTAAGATAAAATCCCACATCCTTGCCTCTTAGGAATATCCTACCTGTCCTTGCAAGATTCATTTATTTTTTCACCATTCCAAAGTATATTCAATACTCTTTCCATATATTACAATTTAAATTCTTCTTTGTTCTTCCTTAGTCTTTGTCTAACTTTCATATATTTAAAATACTGTGGGTTAGTTCAGGTACAACTCAATCTTTAAACTGATATCCTTGCTCAGTTCAGCACTTTCAAGAGCCTTGACAGCAGATTTGCACAATACAAGGTATCTTTTGATATTCATGGGTGTTGATTACAGAGTCAAGCAAAATTAAATTGTTGCCAACTCCCAACTTTCCTCTATCTATCATGATACTGTCTGTTGGTCCAGTTGTGCGGCACTTTGTTTCCTTGATGTTCAGATATAATTCACAAAGAAGGTTGAAGTCTTTGATGTTTCTCAGTAAGTGCTTCTAGTACTTTTCACAAAAGTTATGGTTATTTTATTATCTACATATCTCAGGTAGTTAAAGCCATGTCCCTTCTCATTTTCTTTGTTACTGTTATGTACTGTTGAGTTGAAACTGACTTAGAGCTGACCCTATTTTTCAGAGGCTATAAATCAAAATATAGGAGGCAGATCATTTTTCAAACATGGAGTGGACCAGAACCTCGTCTATTTATGTTGGCAGCACAGTTCCTTCCCCACTAGGCCAACAGAGCTCCCTCTCCCATAGCTGAGGTTCCCAAATTATTTGTTCAGGATACACAATGAACAAGTACGGTGAACAGATAAAACCCTAATGCACACCTTTCCTTATTTTAAATCACACAGGAGCCCCTTGTTCTGCTCAAATGACTACTTTTTAAATAGATACTACCTCTCATTAATGATAGATGGTGAAGGGATTAAGATTGCTAACAGCTTCAGTTTGCTTGGCTCCACAATCAACACACTTGGAAATCAAAAGACAAATTACATTGGGAAAGTCTATTGTCAGGGACATCTCCAGAATACTGAAGAGCAACTCTGTCAGTTTGAAGACTAAGGTGCACTTGATCCAGGTCATGGCCTTTGCAAATTATGTGCTATGAATCAGAAAGCCAGACAATGAATTGAGATATTAGAAGGAGAACTGATGCCTTTGAGCTTTGGTGCTAAGAGCACAAACAGGGGCATCCTGGAGAGGGTGAAACCATGCTGCTCCTTCGAGGCAAGGATTCTGAAGCTCTATCTGACATACTGTGGGTATGCTGCAAGGATAGACCAGTTCTTGGAGAGGGACATTTGTTTGCATGAGTGGAGGGACAGCGCAAGAGAGATGGATTGACTCAGTGACTGGGGTCATTTAGGTGTGTCAGAGACAATAAGGTTGACACAGGATAGAACAGGCTTCAGAGCTGTTGTACACAGAGTCACCATGAGTCGCAAGCAACTTGAGGGTACATCCGACAACCACAACCACCACCTCTCATTTTAAACATGAGGAAACTGAGGCACAGAAGGGATAAATTTTTAAAAAATTACACAGCTTATAGCACTACCAGAATTCTAACTCAGATAATTTGGGTTCATATGCTCTTAACTGTTGATATACTGCATAGATCTAAAATTCTGTGAAAATAGCATAAATTAGGTACAACAATATAGTATCTTTTATTGAAAGTAGATGTATTACATCTACTTATGAATCAGCTTTAAAATGTAGACAGAACTTATGTTAAGGAGCCCAGGGGTGTAGTCTACAGGGAGCTGCATTGCAGCTCTGGCCTCTTTGAAGGTTTAAATCCACCAGTTACTCTGAGTTAGAATGATCAGCAATCTCCTCCCTTGTGATTTTACAGCCTTGGAAACTCACTTTAGAGTCAGCCTGAGTTAGTTATGACTTGATAGCAATGAGTGAGAGAACTTATA
>NW_006399906.1:2161978-2225998 GCF_000299155.1 Elephantulus edwardii | reverse complement strand
ATTCATTGTTGCACCCTTCTCCCCGCACAAACCCCTCCCCCCTCCCCCCCCCCATTTGCCCCTCTCCTTGAAAAGCAAAAGAAAAACTCCCTCATTGGTACAGTTTCACTTTTTAAGCTTTGGCTGCAATCAAAATTTTCTACCAAACCTTCTCAGTCTTTTAGGAAAATAATGGTTTGGTTTTGGTGGTAATTGTGTATAATTGTGTGTATCTGAGGCAGTTTGCTGTTTTGTTTTTTTTTTTTTGTCAGCCTCAGTTACAGAACATCTTTTCCAGAAAAGGTATCTTATCCTAGGAACTGATCAAATATGTCTATTTTTAATATGACACTTGTTTATAAAATGTATGTTACCCAGTTAATTGCTATAGACATAATTGTTTGCTTTCTTTATGATCGCATTAAGAAAGCCCCAAAAGACAGGATCAAATAACTCTTAAAATAACTGATGGGACTACCTAAAAATCAACAATCATGTATGTAAGCCACTTTCTAAAGGCAAATCTTAAAAGAGTAACACCATGAGTACTAAACATCTTTCAGCTATTTACATTTGATAACTACAACATAAACAGATTATATTATCATATGTTTGTATTACATAACTTTCAGAAAAGATGCATCACAAAATCTTTTCTTTAGAGCATACTTGCTAGGCTAAAAAAGAAGGGGAGAAAACCCACAAAACCTGGCATTCTAAGTGAAATGCTAGTTTCATCCTATTGTAGCACATTATGAATTGTTTTAAAGTCATCTTTCAGAGATGAATGCTCCTTATTCCTGTTTATGTCCATATTCCAGTAAAGAAAAGTTACTGCTGAACCTGGAATTCATTAGACTTTGCTAATGGGAAAATGAGCAACAAATCAAAACTCACACTTTTGGGTGGTCAGTTAGCATTTTTATCATCATATGTATATTATTACATTATTATGACGATAATACATTCATGAAATAAAAATCTGAAATTGCATAAGACTTCTTACTGTGAGCTTTGTTCACTGAGTCCCAAAGTCAGAGCATCTACCATCTGGCATTCTTTTATAAACTATAAATAAAGCAGTTTGAGTAAATGAATGCTAATTTCTTTGAGATAAAAGACTTATTTCATACTTCTGATGTTGACATTATTAGATCACTTTAACATATAAAGCAAGTATCAGTTTGCATATACTTACTTTAAGCTATATTTTGTTTAAAGTTTTGTCCAATTTAATCACTTAAGTTCTATATAATAAATTTTAAACATGGCATATTTCAGGTCATCTAGAGGTTAAGTGTAAACTGATAAGGACAAAATATATTTATACTCTTGAATGTGTAATAGTCACAGAACTTGCTTAAGATACACGGAAGGAAAGGTGCAAAGTAATGCAGACAAACATGGCTTCCATCTCATTTGGTTAAATGTCAAGGTTTCTGACCTTGTCATGTTCTTTAATTCTTTTGGGTTTCAGTTTCTTCACATGTAAAATAAGAAAGTCAGACCAGGTAATGTACAAAGCCTTCTATGTAAGCAAATTTATTTGAATTGGCTAGAACAAACAAAATTACAGGTATTTAAGCCCTGGAACGACTAAAATGGCTGAAAACACTTCACTTTGGCTTAAAATGTTATTCTACTTTTATTAGAGTGCTACCCAGCTAGTAAGCAAATACCTGTACATTGAAAATATTTTTACAGCAAGCATAAACAGTTTGACAGTAATTTGTATCATTCTCACGGGAAAATAACTTCTCCAATCTCATCTTTCTAGTCTATGTAGCAGTGCCAATTTATAGGCATATAAAATTCGAAATCTCTTCTGTGCATCAATTATAACTTACGCAGCTCCCTGAGCAGCATTTAAAAAGCAAAGAAGTGCAAACAATATTCTGCTTGCTGACATAGTAAAAAATTTAGCTAACATAGCTTTAGAACTTCACAATTTAACTGCAATCAAATATCTCCTCTTTAAGAGAGGAAAATGACTAGGGCAATATCTTAAGTATAAAAGCCCACATCCAACTAAAGCATCCATGAAATGATCTAACTATTTGCCTGACCAAAAAAAAAAAAATCAAAGGGGGGGGTGGGGGATTGCCAGCTAGAAATCTGATGAATAATATTTTATCTTATCAGTAACTAGAAGCTATAAATTCTGTTTAGTTTTTTTTTAAAAAAAAGGTAATGCCTTTAAACCACCACCATACACATCCAAATAAGATACAAAAAAAGAAGATGTACTACAACATGAATAACTAACTTTAAACATCCAGCTCTTTCTGCTTGACCTACACACAAAGACAAGACAAATTTACATACAAACCAATTTGAAAACTTGAAAGTTTTATTAATGTTTCAAGAATCAATGAAAACTGAATAGCATGAATAAGACTTAAACATTAATTAGAAATTAGAACATGCTGAGCTAGGTATTTAAAAATTATATCTACTGAATAACTGTATGAATCTATAGCAAAGAGGCAATGAAATCTCAGAGAACCTTTTAAAAAAGTACTTTTTAGTAACTAATAGTTTTGACTGGCTATGTTAATAGTATTTTGTTGGAGATTTACATATAATTTTCATTAGTAGTAGTAGAAGTTTGCTACAGTTTCCTTGTGGGTAGGGTATAGATATTTTTTAAGCTGGTTAAGCTTATAATACTCAGTTATTTAAGTAACATCTAAACTCTGAAATAAAATGGAAAAGCTTGCCTCCATCAACTTATAAGCTTCTATTTCTCTGAGACATGTAAGCTAGTGAGACACAACACCTGTATAATCTAAAAGGTCAAAGGGCTAAAAGAGGGAAAAAATCCAAAAGTGTAAAAATTCTATTTCTCAAGTCCCTAATTTTAGATTGCTCTGCTGGAATGGGGCCTTTGAGAATTCCGTCTAGAGCAATCATGTGCAGTTATGAGAGGTGCAAAGGCAAGGAGTTTCTGGTCAGCTGTGGACCAGAGATAGTCCTAGACTGGTCTGCTAATAGTACATGGCTTAACTAAAATAGAGAGCATAATTTAGCCTTTAATTTGATCAGTTTTAAAATCAGGCAAAGTTAAAAAAAAATAAATTAGGCACTATGCTAGAACCTGGCATATGAGATATCAGCCCAAGGGCACATTTTCTAAGAAACTACTTTGGAAGTAAAACTTGATAAAGTTCACTGACATCTCTTTTTTAATTTAAGGTTCTGTTCCTTTTGTTAAATCACTGTTTGTTTTGTTGTGTGTAAAACCACAAAAAATGGCAGTTTTATATTTCTATCATCAGGTATATTTCTTTTTAGTCCTTTAAAAAGTATTTGCATATAAAACATTTATACATAAAAGTTAATACATATATATTAATCTGTAGTCATTAATTCCTGGAGCAAATAAATAAGATAGATAAGTTAAAAGTCTATTTTCTAAAAGAAGAGTCAGATAAATAAAGCTTGCTTACTTTAAAAAGTTTCACAGCAAAACATTCTGGATAACAGAAATTAGTCTATTATTTATGTTCCCTGAGAGACAACTTTAATAAACACACACACACACACACACACACACACACACACACATACATACATATAAAATAATAAGACATCATTGAGAGTCAAAGCTCAGAAGAAAATATCTCAGTGGCTATTGAAAAGAATGCTACATTTAAACATCACAGCAATTCTATTCAAATTCACCAGAACCTGTGGGTGCCTAAAATCTTCAAATCCATTCAATTTCTACCTTGTCTTTCCTTCTCTGTATTACAGTTGAGACGGAGATTTTTGCTCCTGACAGTAAGAATAAGGAGGAATTTATAAATGTGGCATTATAAAGGTCAGCTTTATCTAAGAAAGCAGTAAGTTTAGTAGAGGCATTTATGTCTTTATAGAAGTAGTGTTCAAATGGCTTATCATCTTCACTCTAGTACAAACTGATGTTATGCTGAATCCCTAAAAATATATTCTGAGATTTAAAAATCAGAAAGATGACTAATACAAATCTGATGTCATTGTCCTGGCCAAAATAGAATAAAAAAGAAAATAGTGTAGAAAAATCTATGCAGGCACAAGGGAGTTATGAATTCTTATTTCCTTTTTAAACTTTGTCAAGGCTTCCTTTTAGCATATTATATAAATAAAATGCTGAGTCAGCATGGAATCTCTGAATTCTAAAGATTATTGACACATAGCCTGTGCGTCCTTGAGGACATCAAGGTACTTCTGGTCATAAAGATGAGAGGGAATGGGGTACTTAGGATGTAAAAGGAACTAAGAAGAGGAAAATTCTACAGAAGGCCACAATTTTCAATAAAGAATTATCTCTGGTTAATGAATTTTTAAAATTCTGTCTCAAAAATCCCAACAATGTTTGAAGTAAGAAGTGGAAGTTTTATGAAATAAAAATAGTCTACTCTCTCTACTTAAAAATTAATTTGAATTTGTTTCTTAATCTTCAATTAACCAGAAAATCTAGTTATCATTGAGTTGCAATGCATTGCTTCTATGATATCACTGAAATACTTCAAGTAATGATTTAGAATTTGTTTGATATAAGGAGGCCAATGACTTGTGTTCTTCATGTCAGGTAAGAGATAACCCCTTGTTTTCACCAATATTAAGAATCAATCACATTACTGGAGATGACTTAGTTACCTGCCTGGCTTAGCTTCAATGCTAAAAGTCCTTTTAAATAGAAGAAGGCTATAAACCAGGTAAAAAGAAATGTGTTCATGTACTAACAATAATTTGACATCTTATTATAACATGTCCTGTGGCAGGCAGAAATTCTCTGATTAAAAACAATAACCAAGAAAGCATCCCTTAACACACTTCCAAACACACGTCAGGATATCAAAATTAACAAGTCTATAAACCGCAGCTAAAAAAATTATGTGAAGATCTATAGCAAAATTTTATTTCTGGCATTTTAAAATTTTAATGAGATTATAGATCGCTCACACTAGCTAAAGAAAGCAACTGGAAAGAACCAGAGAGTACAGCTACCAATGTAGATATCTGCAGATAATGCCAACTGCAAGGAAAATAAACTTTCCAAAATTATATATCATTTCAATAGGAACATCTGGATATACAAATGTCTACAACAGAAAAAAAATTCCCACTAAGCTAATTATATATACATTTTTTTTTCTCCAAAGTGAGTACAGGAATTCAATTTCCCATGTACTTTTTAAATAGGATATTTTCTACTAGATGTAATTTTTAAGTAAATGTGATGCTGAGTGCAACTAAAAGAACTGCAATCTCTAAGAAATCCATTAGAGAGACTGAAAAATCTCACTCTCCATTCTTATTATTGTTAGTAGAAAATCTGAATTTAAGTATTTTCACTCAACTGAAAGCAATCAATCTGCCTATTCTGTATCTTGACTGAACACATGAGTTAAGAGAGAGAAAACCAAAAGTAATGCTCTTTTAGCACCATCTTTTTGTGAGTTAGAAGTCTATCAATTTGTTCAGCACTTGTGTAGGCTGTCAGGTATTATGAAATCAATGCAACGTATTCACTAGTTGTCAGTCATGGGTTGACAGCGCTGTAAATTAAGGGAATGCATCTTCAAGCAAGCTTTCCTACACACATTTCTAAGGAATCCATTTGCAGTATGATTTACACTCTTAAAATAGACAACCTACCACCAACTGTTGAGATGTCTCACAGGTATGAAATTGTCTAATTGAATATCATTTTCCTTTATAATCAAAGTAGGCTCCATTTAGCTTCAATCACTCTGCAGTTTTAACCTTAATATTTTCTATACAGTGAAAATGAGTCAAAAGACTTCAAGAACAGTTTTGAATAACATTACATATTTAAATATGTCTCTACTGAGATGAAAATTACTGAGTAAAAATATGTCACGGTAGTTACATAACTCCTGAGAATATATCAAATTATACTCTTTAAAGCAGCAATTCATTATCAGAAAGGGACTACTAAAATGCATTTTAAACCAAAAGAGGACAAAGATTTTCCAAAATAAATAAAAATAATTACTGGATGGGATACTTTAAATTTGAAATAATATACAATTAACACATAAAAGTCACTTTTGGATTAAAATTTTAGAGAGTCATATTTTCATTCATCTAAATAAGTTATTACAATTGCCTACATATATACTAAATAATCTTAAAAAGTCAAAGAATGTAATAACTGATACATTTTTTATAAATAAATATATATTTCATAATTTTAGTTATTAAAATAATAATACTAACTGAAAAATATTGTTTTAAAAGATGGTAGTTATAAAGGTTTTTTCTTTTCATGTTCCACTCTATTATTTGCTATATATTCCTACGTTACCTTGAATGTAACAATAAATACAACTGATTTTTATTATATAGTTTTTGTTACAGGTGACAGAGTAAATAAAACTCAAATTCATTGCTGTTGAGTCAGAAATGACTCATAGCTGACCCTCAGTTGAATTTCTGAGGCTATATTCCATCTGGGACATGACTGCCCATTTGTTTCCAGGGGAACTGCCAGTAGCTTCAAACTACCAAGGAGGAGTAGCTTAGGGGATGTTAACAAAGCAACTTTCTACACCACCAAAGCTCCCTTATAGGTGAGAAAAGGAATACTAAAAAAAAAATTAGTAAAATTAAAACTGATAATTGAATTAGTAAAGAAGTGAGAGGAACAAAAATTTCTCTCTCTCTCTCTCACACACACACACACACACACACACACACTCTCTCTCTCTGTATATCTTAACAATCACAAATCTTAAGCTTGACAAAATGGTCACATTTTATACTAATAAAAAAATTGTGGGGGGTGTAAAAAATAAACAAATGCCTATATATAATCATATAATTTCAGGAGTTTCCTGTGAGGGAATCAGCTATGATCTGCTGGGACTCCACAATGGCTTCTAAAACTACTCTGAAGTAATTATGTGTCAATGCAATTCTTAGGTCTACAGACAGAGGGCCAGGTGCCATTATTATATATGGTTTAATTAAGTTTTATAAAACTAAAACTCATTACAATCAAATCGAGTCCAACGTACATTGATCCTCCACAGTAAATTTTAATGGAAGGAGCCTATACTCTCACTCCTGAAGTAGCTGGGGATTTGAACTGTTGATTGACCATTCAGGTAGCAGTGGACCATGCTAAGTCCACACTAAAACTCCAAGGGTGTGGGTGGTGGTGGTGATAATAGTGGTGCTAGTGGGTGGCCTAAATGTTAAAAGACTCTTAAGTAGTAAATGAGTAAAAAGGTAAGAATCCAGGACAAGTTAATTTATAAATGCTTGTTCAGCATGCTGGAAATTTCTCAAGCCAATTCTTGTTGCAATTCTTTTGCAAATCTATTCCTATTTTGTGGAGACACTTAGCAACTTCAAGGTTTTAAAATATGAAGCAAGATATACTTTAATATCACACTGCATCTTTTTAATCTGATGCAGATTTACAATTGTGTTCTAACTGCATAATAATACTTAAGGGATAAAAGATGATACAACCACATTAGTTTGTTCAATAGTGTGATATATATTGCTGAGATTAGGACAGCTCTTATAAATTCAACTAATAGCACCACATTGTAGTGGTTTGCCCTACAAGACCTCTTTTTAAATTCCAGTTCTCATTTTTAATGCTTCGCATTTAGGTTTCATTTCTGAAAAATGAAGACAGAATAAGTAATCTTTTTCAGTATGACAGATTTTTCAAGTCTTTCTAAACTTTCAAGTTGTGGAAAAGTAGCAAACTCAAGAGACATACTATCCACATAAATCTCTATGCAATTCTCAACTCTGCTATTGAAATAAATAACATATTCAAACAGGAATAAGAACAATATTTCAGGTTTAAGTCTACTCCTGCTTTATGTCTATTCTGACACAACTTCTTGGTTCAAGTTATTTCTGACACCAGTAAATTATTAGTTCATGGGTACATTAAAAGGATCCTTGAGCATCTAATGAATCTTAAATAATAAATTTGCTGCTTGACTATTCACCATCACAAGTTCTGAATTCTATTATAAATAAATCCATGAGTTTGGTAACCATATTTTCCTACAAGAGTGATTTCTGAAATATTTGCAAGCAGCCCATGAATTCAGGTACCACAATCACAAATGAAGAGCCCTCTGGAGTCTTCATTAATAGGACGACTATAAATGATTTAAAATTATAGTGAGGCAGATGCTTTGCTTCTCTGGAAAGATGACTTACATGTGCATTATTGGTTTTAATAATGAGAATCTACACCTTTGAAGGAAAATCCTAATAAAACATTCCATTAAGAAAAGAGGGGGAGGGGGAGTACTCCTTACCCACTAATCACCACTGTGAATTCCTTTCTATTCTCAGAACAGTGAGAGACTACATTTTCATCAAAATATAAATCCTGCCTATCCAGGGAATTTAGACACTGATTGGTTTGAAAGAAAGGAATAATAATTATTATAGTATTTGTAATAATTATGATTGCTAATTAGTGTATGAATATAACAATTATAGTCCTAGTATAACTTTTAGGCTTCTCTTACAATATCTAAGAATTATTTCAATGAATGTGCAAAGGCTCTATTTTAGAGATTTTCCCATGAAATAATTTTAGTTTTTTAAGAGTGTAATGGTAACATAAATTTAAACATATCATCCAATTCAATCTATGCTACTACAAGTATCATCATATGTCTTTTCAAATGAAGTTATGTCATACAATATTTTACTAAAGGCAGTCTTTTTTTAGAAAATGCAAAAGTATAAACAATCTATATACAACTCTGAAAGTTCAAAATTATCTCTACCATAGGAATAAAAATTATCACACAACATAAAAATTATATGCATCACATACAGAGAAACATTATTAGTGTTAAATATAAAAGAATGGAAATTTACTTTAATTAGTTAATACAGTAATGGTCACTCCTGGTTAATAAAAATGAGAGAGTAAATGGTTTAGTAAGGGAATAAAGTATATATTTACAAATTAATAAATTGTATTTTACTTTAAAAATATGTTGTTGGTAAACAATTATTCTAAAGTTAAATAAATACTGTTTCCTGTTTACAGATGACTTCAGAGTAACTTCATTTTCTAATTGATTTGATTTGACAATAGCAGTAAAGTTTACATTTTAGTAGACTTTCATTCAAATAAGCAGTTATCTATGAAATATTACTTATCTTCATTATTACTTTCTTTTGATAGAGACTTAACTAATGAAGTAGTGTTTATTTAACTATTTAATAATGATAGTCTTGCAAGACTAAAGGGAAATAAAAAAATAAAGATAATTTGGATTCCCTAGGGCAAGCTGCATAAATATCAAGAACAAGCCATTGAAGTTTATTTTGTCAGTCTTCACCCACACTCCATATTTCCAAATATAAATAGAACATCTACATTTGCATGTTCTGACATCAATTTACCTCAAACTTGCCACATAAATGTGAACAAAAAAAAAGAGGAAAATGTTAAACATAACGTGAAGAAGTTACTTTCAATGTTACTAGCAGTAGGGGAAAATTAGACTAACTTCAATGAATAAATGGTTAAGTAAACTCTTGTCTATACTTAGAGGCACACCAGATAGCAATTTGGTTATTAACATAATCACTTTGAAAACTCTGGAAGAAAATGGAAGCAAACATTGGTGAAAGTGTGCGTACTATAATTATCACTCCAAAGGCATTATTAATAAAGTGGAAGAGGAAAAATATCAAAATTATGAAACTTTTAAATTAAATTTTAAACTTTTCCTATAAATTATCTCCTTCTAAAGCTATCCCTTTTCCGTACATCAGTATGTCTAAAATATTTTACATATTATTATTTCTTTCCTTGAGATTGCCAACTAGCATTATCTATAGAAAAATGATCATCATTGAGTTTTCTCACTCGGCTTGCACATTTTTGATGGTTCCTAATAACTTAGCACCGCTGATTCAGAAAGGAACTCTGGTGTCCAAGTGGTAAGAAGCTGTGCTGCAATCCCAAAAGGTATGTTGTTTAAATCCACAAACTGCTGGACAGGAGAAGGATCGGCAATCTCCTTCCAGTCTATTAAAACACTGCTTCTGAAAATTCGCTGGAGGATCAGCTATGGAACTGACGTTCTAACTAAAAGTCACACACAATAATAATTTGGGATCAACTCATAACTGACCCTACAGTGAGTTTTACAACATTGTAAATCACATGGAAAGAAATTATTAACCTTTCTTACATACAGTGGCTAATGAGCTTCAAACTGCTAGAGATGCCACTTTTGGGTTAGCAGGCAACTCCCTATGGACTATGTAACTGTTGTTATTAGGTGCCATCAAGTTGAGTATGACACACAGTGACCCTATGAACAGTCAACATGAACTCTTCTGACCTATGCTGCGCCATCCTCAACATCTCTGACACACTAGTGCCCACTGCTTAAGTAACCATATGAATCCATCTCAACAAGATCTTTCTCTGCTTTGCTGACCTTCAAACTTTCCAAGCAAGATGTCCCTTTCCAAGGTATACACTTGCCTAGCCACATGTCCAAAGTTTTAAAAGACGAAGCTTCACCATTTTTGCCTCAAAGGAACACTCGAGGGCTGCACTTTTTCCTAGACATTTCTGTTCATTCCTTTTGGTAGTCTGTGGGATATTCACTACTCTCTTCTAGCACCACAACTCATAGCCATCAATTTTTATGCCATCCTTTTTCTTTATTCAACTTTCTGATGCATAGCAGCAGGTAACTGAGAAGACCATGGTCTGAATCAGGAGCACCTTAGTCTTCAAACTGGCATCATTACTCTTCAGTATTTTGAGTTTCTTTGTAATTGATTTCCAGCTGAGAAATCTCGGCTTTTAAAACCCATTTTATCTCTGTCGTTGCAGAGAAAACACACACAATATATCCATAGTCAACATTTTCTATATGTACAATTCAGTGGCATTCAAACTAATTACCATTAATTTGAGCCAAATTTTGGGTTACTGTTATCAAATGATCATTTATCAAAATATTTTTGCCTGTAATTCTTAGGCAGCTGGCCATTTCTTCCCATCACTGTTGATATAATCTATGAGGCAGTAAGGTAGTGGTCATTATCAATACTGTCCAAAGACAAGGCAGTCCACTGGATCTCTTTGGCAGTTTCACAGTTCTCTGGCTCACACTGGGTGCTGCATCTGATGGGCAAGTCAAACAATGGTATTTCTACCATGTTTAATATTTTTGTTTTTCCTTCATTCTGTCTCTAGGTGTTTCTTGTGAGCTTTCATGATCAGCTCAGAGACAGAAGACATCATCTCAAGATTTACCTGGGAACCAGACTACTTGTGGTATAGACTTCCACACAAGTACTTCACAAATATATGCCTTGGACCTCACTGGAGCTGAATATGGGTGGTGTGGCTAAAGTGGCTGAAGTCAGATGAGCCCAGATGTAGGAGAACAGAAGAAAGTTGTGCCTGGTCCTCCCCCCAAGCCAAAAATGGAAAAGTGCCCAACAATTTACTAAGAGTAATATTGTCCTATTTGAATTTTATTTACTAAGAGCAATATTGTCCTATTTGTAAATGATGAGAGAAATGGAAAATTCCTATTTTCGCCACCCATTCATTGATGTACTAATTCACAGCACAATAAAACAATCTAACCCAGAATCTTCTCATTTTCAGTCCTCTGTGGCCAATACTGAATCTTCAGTGCCAACAATGGTGCCAGGAATTCAGACGGAAAGCGAAAGAGCGTAGGGAGGATGGGGCAGGAGGGTGGGAGAGAAAGAAAGGGTTAAGAAGAAGGGAGGAAAAAAAAAAGAAGAAGGGAGAAAGGAGTTATTGGGAAGTAGTGAGACAGAAATACAAAAAAGAAAAAGTAGGAAGCAAGGAATAAAATAAAATGTGTTGTTACTCATGCCCATCAACTCACCTTGAATTTTGCATTTACATTTTGCTAACTGTAAAACCATGGAAATATTTAAATTTTTGTTGAAATTTTATTTTCAGGGAAAAAAAATGAGAACCAAGTGAGTAAGCTTATGTAAAGTATTTAACAGAGGTACAATGTACAGTAGATGGTCACTATTTAGGCTTCAGTATATTTTGAGAAAAAAATATATACATATATATTTAAATGACTCATAATGTCATATAATTAGACTTCCGCTAAAGCTCACCATTGTATGTCATTTGCTGCTTATAAGATATGTAACCATTATTTACAAAGTTAAAAAAAAAATCTAGCTTTCATTTTCCCCCCTCAAAATGACTAAAAACATTAAATAGCAATTGTCAAGATAATTGCAATGGCACGGTTCTAGTATTTGCTTTATGACCACAACAGTCCACTAAGGGTAAATTATATGTAAGAAAAATCTTGCCATTATTTTAAAAATTAGAGTTAGATGCAAACTTATAAATATATATGTCATTTACAAAAAATGTATCAGAGACAAAGATGGACTCTTCTTTTTTTTTCCAAAAAATCACTTTATAATGCAAACAATTCTACCTTTTTTTGTCTAATTTTTAAGTTTATAATTTAAGACATCAGATTTGCTTACACTGCAGACATCCTTGTATTTCTAGCCATAAACTTAAAAAAAAAAAGAAAAGAAGAACCACCATATAGATGAAATTTCAGGAAGCAACAGAAAAAAATGCAAGCACATAATAAAATCAGGAACCTCTTTTTTGAAAGATAGTGGCATTCTCTTTCAAGAAGTGCCTGGAACAATATTATAAAAGTTTAAGAGAAAAGCACAAGTAACAAAGGACACTGCTAATGTGACAAAAGTAAACACTGGAAGAGGCACTGGATAACAGAGTAAATCTGAAAATCATACATATTTTGAATATGTATTGTTGTTCTATGCTGTCAAGTCAAATTCAAGTCATAGTGACCTTTAGACAATGACTCTGAACCCTGGCCTATTCAGAGTCAACCTCACAAACTACAACACGCCTGACACCATTGCTACAGTCTGTGTCAATTTATCTCATCGAGGGTCTTCTTCTATTGTGTTGGCTTTCTACCTTTCCAATCACAATGTCCTTCTCCAAGGACTAGTCCCTCCTGACAACATACCCACAGTATGAGAGACAAAATTTCACCATATGTCCACTGGATATATTAAGCCACTATGTAATATGTAGGAAGTTGTGCTGCTAACACAAGGCAGTGTGAATCCAGTAGGCACCTGGAGGGAGAAAGGTGGACAATCTCTTCCTGTGCAATTTACAGCCTCAGAAAAGCTAATGGCCAACTATGAGTCAGCTCTAGCTTGATTAAAATGAGATTTTGTTTTCAAGACATTAACTTGTCTTTATTGGCAAAAAAGAGTGGCTGTGAATGTAGTGTGAGTACATAGGTGGCACAAAGATTAATACACTTGATTAGCAGCTCAAAGGATATAAGTCTGAGTACACTCATGAGTGCCAAGGAATAAGGAAGGGTCTGGCCTTCTACTTCCAAAAACCCTACTGTAGAGCACAATGCTATTCTGTTACAAATGGGGTCACATAAAATAAACTCTAACTTGGTACTGGTACAAATGAATAAATCTGTAAAATAATCACAATGTCATAAGACAGTCCTCTGCTTGTCATTCTATGCTTAAAGAAAAAATATTCCAGTTCCTATGTTGTCACTGTTGTTAGGTGTCATCAAGTCGACCCTATGAACAAATCTGGACGCTGTCTTGTTTTGTGACATCCTCATAATTTCTAACATACTTGAGCCCATTGCTGCAATCAAATGTACCAGACATTCTATGGTTGACAACTTGGGAAGTGTGCTTCTGCAGTATTACGGCACTGAAAAACCTATGTAGCAGCTGCACTTGGTTCTACAGAGCTACTAAAAGTGAGAACAGCCTCCACAACAACACAGCTGACATTTCAATAGAAACACAGTCTGAGAGCATCCATTAGACAGCAAGAGGCACACCTATGGAATTCACCTTAAAATAGTGTTTATCAAGCTGTCCTTTAACTTTTATATGCCACGTGTTAATTTTGCATGGATTTTGGTGGAAAGTTGGTAAAGAAAACATATCTAGCTTCTTCTACTGTCTCTCTTCAAATTGTTCACACTCTCAAAATTTTCTAAGAATACTGCAAGGAACTTGGCTAAACATGCTTTGACCAAGTGAGAAGGGAAAAAGCAAAAGGAAAAAGGGTCTGTTTTAAATGGGATGTTTGAAAGTGGAATTTTCTTTCCTTCACACTTTTGGGCTTGGGAGTTTAAGGGGTACAAACTGAGAAAGAAAGGAGAGCGTTGTCTCACTAATCAACTACTGTTAGCCCTGCAATAAACTGGATATTTCTAATTGTGTAGAAAACCAATTTTTCTAGATGAATATTTTAGGAGTCAGCAAGAAGTTAGTTTGACAAATTCAAATGTTTCTCTCACAACATCCAGTTAGTTGTTAATGCCTCCAAATCAGATCTTTGTAAGGTATGATAAGTACAGAAAATATTTCAATAATCATTGAGAAACTCAAATCATTGAGCAGTTGCTGTTTCAAATAGAGAAAGAAAAGGTAGGAGTAGTTTTGCAAAATATGTATTATCTTTTTTATTGAAATACACCCACAAACGTACGTATGTGTGCGTGTGTGCACGCACGTACACTATCTAAGAGGACCTCTGGAGATGTAGTGCATTATGTGTTGGGCTGCTATCCAAAAGGTCAGTGTTTCACACCCAACAGCTTCTTCTCGGGAGAAAGATAGGAAATCTCCTTCTCTAAAGATTTTATACTCTCAGAAACCCTATGGAGGACTGTATGACTTCAAAATTGAAGACCACAGAGTTTTTTTGTAAATTGGATTTAAAAGAAAAATATTGCAAAAGAACGCAGGTTACATCTCTTTGATTTGGACGGCTGAAGACCCTTTTATGTATATACAAGTTTCATTTTAGAGATAACTAGAATTACTACTGGTTAATGTTTCTTGAATCATTCATCTCTTCCTGAATTATTTATTTCTGTTCATTTGCACAAAAAGGAAAATGTCCTAATAAATTTTAAGCTTGATATATGTAAAAGGAAAAAATAAAGTACTCAAATGTAGACTCCCAAACCACTAAGTTGCAGTGATTACAAGTTTCTGTAACAAATTCCTTGGTACTCTGAAATGCCAACTATAAACCAATATTTTCTTGCCAGTATGTGGGTTTTGCTGTGAACACAGAAGTAGCTTTTCTTGCCTAGTCAAATAATACAGAATGAAAGATCGAAGGTCATGGTTAAAGAAGTAGCTATAAAATGTTCTTTTTGTTGTTGTTGTTGTAACCAATCTTTAGAAATACACATTTGTTATATCTAATAGTACCGGTATACATATGGTATCTAGTCGTAGTTGTGCACCATAGAATCAGAACTGACTCATCGCTGACACTCCGGTGGGATTTCAGAGGCAGTTAAATCTACGGGAAGAGAATGTCCATCCTTCTTCTGCAGAGCAGCTGGTGGCCTCCATGTGCCTTTAGGATTGCAGTGCGGTTTCTTGGCACTAGGCCAACAGAGCTCTATAGTATCCAGTAGTATCCATTATATACACACACAAATATACAAAACTGAAATGAGTTCAACTGTAAAAACTGATAGGACTAGATAATCCCAGAAATGTCTGTACACATTACTAGTAGGAAAGTGGTCTAAACTCACAGGGAACCACATGCTCGTAAATTAATCTGAAAAATTGTTTTAATCACTTCAACTTTTTCTACGTATGGCACACACATAAACTTCATTAATGTTATTTTTAAATGATATATTTTATAGATTTTAAGTTTGATCAATGTAAACAATATACTAAAAATATCAGATCCCATATCAAATATTCAAATGGTGGCCTAGTGGCAAGAAGCTATGGTGTTATTTCTGAAGGCACATGGTTTGAGGCCATTAGCTGCTCTGTGGGAGAAGGACGGGCAATCACCTCCCATGCTGCCTCTGAAAACTCTCCAGAGGGTCGGCTATGGATCTGTTATGACTCTATAGTACACAACAACACTACACAACAACTTACATATATATAACATATAGGGAGCTCTTGTGTCCGAGAGCTAAGTGTTGCACTGCCAATCCAAAGGCTAGTAGTTCAAGTCCACCAGCTGCTCCTTGGGATAAAGATGGGTAAAATCTCCTCTCATGTGATTTAAAACTTCTGAAAATCCACTGGAGGGTCAGCTATGAGTTGGCTCCAACTCAACTGCACATAATAGCAACAACGTAACATATAGGAGACATGCACGCATCTGTGTGTGTGTGTGTGTGTGTGTGTGTTGATATATACCATCAAGTCATAACACTGTCACAGGTACACTCCAGTAGATGTTCAGAAGCTGTAAACTGCAAGGCAGGAGGCTACCCATTTTTCTCCCATGGAGCAGCTGGTAGAGTTAAACCATGTACCTTTGATTTGCCAGCACAAATCTATACCATTAAACTAGAGAGAGAGGAAATAGAGAGAGTTAAAATAAAGAAAAAATATAATATTTACTTAAAATTCCAAGAAATTTTTTGATGATCAGTATAATATCATCATGTCTTTTAAACAAAGGGTACTAGGAATTAAAAACCAAAGTCATTAAGATGCTATATTAACTTGCTACCAACAACTAAAATTCTTTATTAAATAAATATAGCTCTCCTAAAACGATAATCATGATGTTAATCAGGAAACATGGAAAAATCTTGAAATGTCTTTGGCATTTTTAAAGAGAGATAATTACATTCAGTGTAATCTCTTAAGAGTATTTTACTTCATTTTAACTCTATGGAAATTTGTTATCTGCACATGATATACAGCACATGTTGGCAACCTAAGGCTGTTTTGGGGATGGGGAGGCGGGACTATAAGGAACAGCCACTGCTGTCTCTTTACATTACTTGGAAGAGACTTCTCTCTTCTGTTTGTCTCTACTTCATGAAACATTGTTCCTTATCTCCCCACCACCCACATTCACAAAATCAGGAAGAAAACTGGCATGAGCACATGCTGGCAATCAGGCATGAGAGCAAAGAGGTGTGGTACTGTTGAAAAAGCTGTTCGAGATGATAACTGCACACTGATGAGATTCTTTAATTATTCTAGAGCTTATCATGGCCTGGCCATTATCTGTTTCAGAAAATGCACCATACTTGTGAATTATCCATTTCTAATGAAAGAGATCCATGGAACCAGTTTGATAATCAAAATTCTGGGCAGGTATCTTAGTATTACTCTTTGTCTTTATAATAAGTGGCCTAACATGACCATTTCTACATTTATTTATTACACTGTCGGTTCAACAAAATAAAATCTCAGATGTTAGGAGAAAAGAAGAACATCACATTAAACTTCAGGTTCAGTGAGAACTGGATGAGTTGCTCTGAAGTGCACTATCTCTGCCTCGGCTATTGATAATCTGTGCACAACACTGCCAAGATAAAAAGCCCAAACACTGCTAAAACTGTTTATAACTGCCTACTACCTGAATTTTAAGTTACTTCATTTTATTTTTTTAAATCTTTTTATCTATTTTTTTGCAATTTCCCATAAGAATTCTCATGACCAGAATGTTGATCATGCAAAGACAACGTCAAGATTCTCAATCAAAAGGACTACTGGCAGGATAATATGTTCCTTTTCCTGCATTTTTATGCAAATTACATGCACATATCTTTTCAACTCTCAAAACCCTTCCAGTTAGTTCCCAGTGCACCTTATGCATGTTATATATGTGTGTTCTTTATGTGAGCACATTATATGTGAAAACAATATGATAATCTGCCCAAGGTTGTTTTAAAAACAGACTCTAACTAACTGAGGGGAAGGAGTCTAATAAGCAAGAACAAAACAGGGCCAAGCAAAGAATATATTTTCAGACTGCAAATATCAAAATTACTAATATCCAGAGAAAATTTTTATTCCCTCAAACCCTTTTAATTTCTACCCTTTGTGTCTGGTAAAGTCAGAAAAAAATTTAAAAAAAATACTCTCCTTGAGATGAAATGACACAATGACTGCAAAAATGTGCTCCAACATTAAGAATAATCAGGAAGATGTCGACTGTGTAATATTCCGTCATGTATTAAGTGGACATAAATCATAGCAAACTTGGCAGCAAACTTCATTTTTTGATGGTGGCTACCAGCAACTTCTCCAGAGTATTGAAAAGCAATGATGTCAGTATAGAGACTAAGGTGTGCCTGATCTAGTCCATCAACTTCCCTTACTTGCTATGCATCAAGAGAGCTGGACAATGACTAAGGATGACAGAAGAAGAACTGAATGCCTTTGAGTTGTGGTGATAGAGAAGAGTACTGGATACACCTTAGACTACTAAGAGAACAAACAAATTATCCTGGAGAAGGCAAAACCAGGCTGCTCCTGGAAAGCAAGGTTTTGTTTTGCTTTACTTTATACTGGTTTATTTACAAAGTTCTAATACATTGTTTTTCACATTGGATCTTTCCCACTTCCTTTAAATTGTATGATCCTATGATTAACCACCCCCCTTGCTACGTTCATCCTTTCCCTCACCCAGTCTTCATACTCATTCTACAAAAATGGCTTTATACAATATTTGTTCTTACAAGACTGAATTAGTTCACTCAGTTCTATCTGACATACTTTGGGCATGTTGCAAGGATGGACCAGTCCTTGGAGAAGGACATTATACTTAGAATAGTGGAGGGACAGTACAAGAGAGGAAGACCCTGGATGAGATGGATTGACTCAGTGACAAGGGTTAAAGGGTAGGGGTATCAGAGACAATAAAAGTGGCTCAAGATAGACCATGTTTCAGAGCTGTTGTACACAGGGTCACTATGAGTTGGAGCCAACTCGATAACACTTAACAACAACAATAAGCAATTTCATGAGATACCTGAAGAGGGAGGGTCATTATGAACTGGAATTGACTTGGCAGCAGTGACTGAGTGAGTGAAATGTCCTAGAGAGGGAGGTCCACGTAAGAGAACAGCTCTGAGCTAAGAATTATCTCAGATACTGACTCATCAGGAATGAGCTTTAATCACCTTTCAAGGGACATCATTCACCTAGGAGTAAACTTATATTCTTAACTATCCAAATTAGAATTATTTACTACTCAGATGGAATAATGTGACTGAAACAAGGAACTGTGAAGGCATATTAACTGTTGTTGTTTATTGTTGTTGTTGTTGTTAGGTGCATCAAGTTGAGCATGACTCACAGTGACCCTATGAACAAAAGATCTGAACCCTGTTCTTTCCTGTGTCATCCTCATACTCCAAGACACACAAAAGCCCATTGCAGTAGTCACTGTATCAATCCCCCTGGTTGAGGGTCTTCCTCCCCTTTGCCGACCCGCCATCAAGCCCTTCTCCAAGGAATAGCACCTCCTAGCAACATGTCCAAAGTCTGCTGGGCAAAGCCTCATCATTCTTGCCTCCAAATAGCACTCCAGCTGTACCAACTTTAAGGTGTATCTGTTTGTTCTCTTGGCCATCCATGGAATGTTCAGTGCCCTTCTCCAACACCGCAGGTCAAAGGCATCAATTCTTTTTCTGTCATCCTTGTTCACTGTCCAGGTTTCAGACGCATAGCTAGTAATCCGAAAGACTTTAGTCCTCAAACTGACATCACTACTCCTCCATAATTTGTAAACGTCCCTAACTGCAGTTTTTCTCAGTGCAATGTGTTTTTTTATTTTCTAATTGTGGATCCAACCAAAATGAAGCATATTAGTTTAAGTACAAATTAAGGCCACATGTTACTTACTATGCATGTGCACATGTAACTATGCATGTGTATTTTCAGTTGTGTTGTACAGGGATGTAAGACTACACATATTAACTGTGGATATTCTTGAATAAGAAACACTGCACTTATGTACACTGATGCAGTGTGCCTCTAACTTCTGTCCATTTACCATCCAAGATACAGTTTCTGCTAATTTTAAAAATCATAGAATTATTCTGTCTGTTCTGTCATCTCTAAATTTAAGTTTATGAAATTTGATGGCTGTCGTATACCATCCTGAACTCCCAGCACCTCTAGATTCTATTTCAATAAATATTTGTTAAGTTTTCATAACAGGGTAACTGAGTTCTGTTGGAAGAAATATATCATGTGGACCAGTGCCACTACAAATTTATGGTTTCCAAACTCTCAAAACCACTCAGCAATTCTGCATTCTGCTGAATCTCTCTTCCCACTTTGCACAGCAGCTCTTCCAAATGTGAGCTCCTGCCCCTAGAGCCCTATGCATTCCTTCCTTGCCTCAGGCCTTGATCTCACAACAGAATTTCAGAGTTCAAAGAACATTACGGCCATCAAGCTTACACTCTCTCAACTTCTTATACTTTATAAGTCCTAGAAATGTTTAATTAGGATCCACTCTTGACTCTTGGAACAAGATGATATCTGGCTTCCTCACGATTAACCCTTTCAAGCATCCCCTTAATTGGAAACACACTGCTTGAATTCTTCCTAGGCCTTGTTCTATGAATTCTCCATTTTCTCTCCCTTACATCATTCCTTTCCTTGCTGCCTCTAAATATTTTTAAACTTTTACCATTTAAAAACAAAACAAAACAAAACAAAACAAAAAACCACACAAACAAACAAACCTACAAATGAAACAAAACTCCTCACCACATCATAGTGTGAATTTTGTCTTCATGTGTTATGCGCCACTGAGTCAGAACCAACTCACAGCTGACCCTCCAGTGGGGTTTCAAAGGCAATAAACTGTAGAGAGAAGATAGCGCATCCTTCTCTCTTGGAGTAGCTGGTAGATTCGAACCTCATAGCTTTATGTTGTCAATGAAGCTACTAAAAGACTACCAGAGATCGTAAATGTCACCTGGGTTTTTTTGTGTTTTTTGTTGTTGTTAAAGACTACCAGAGCTCTTAAATGTCACATTTTTTGTGATTTTTGTTGTTGTTGTTGTTCAGTGTTGTCAAGGCAAATACAACTCATACTGGCCCTATGAAAAACAGATCTGAACTCTGTTCAATTCTGTGCCATCATTACCATCGCTGACATATGAACATATGAACCCCCTGCTGCAGATTTTAGATCTGAAAGACTTTCCTGAGTCCACACAAAACATAACTGTATCTGTGGCTAATGACACCTCCATCTTTAAATGTTCTTTTATCATGGTTTGAAATAGTAATCACTTTGTATATTTTCCAATTCCTCCATGAACTTTCTCTGAAATTCTTGCCTCTTAGGCTCATCTTTTATGAATAATGTTCCTTGCGTTTACATCCAGGTGTTGCTATGATAATCCTAAACATGTGTATCCAAAACTGAAGGGTTTTAGTGGTGTGGTGGTTAAAGTACTTGGCTGCTCACCAAAAATCAGATTAAATTAACCAACTGTTCTGTGGAAAATATATCTAGCAACTTATTTTTATAAACATTTAGAATCTTGGAATATCTACAGGGAAGTTTCATTTCGTTCTCTAGGATTGCTGGATATGAACAGATTTGAGGACAAAAGATTTTTTCAATATCTGAATGTCTAGCTCAGACAACTCCTGAACTTTATCCAATTCATCCACTAGCCTTGTAAATAAAAAAAAAATACGTCAAGGAAATCCTAAAAAAAATCAAGATGATTGAACTCATTTGGTGAATGGAACTTCCAATTACATATACAAGGAAACTGAGCCATCCCTTTTCCTCACTCATCAAAAATCCTACCTCCCAGCTAATTACTAAATTCATTTCCTCAAATACCTTCTCCATACTGTGTCCTTAAGTGTTGGCATCGCCATTTTTTACTATTTATCTACACTTATTCTCCTTAAATTTGATTTTGATCTCCTACCTGCATGGTTAAGTCATGAAAGGTATGTGTCAAGGTTATAGTGTATTGTTTCTCCATATGTATCAAATTATTTGAACAAATAATTGGAAAAGTCGCACTATACATATGAGGAGGAATGCAGAATCAGAATTGAAAGAGGATTCATCAACAACCTGCATTACACACATGACTCAATGTTGCTTCATGAAAAACAAAAGACATGAAACAGTGTAGAAAATCAGATGACGGTCTTCAATATAAATTATGTATCAACATTAAGAAAAGAAAAATCCTAACCACTGGATCAATAAGCAACATGCTATAGAGAACATATTGAAATTATCCACAATCAACATCAATGGTAACAGCAATCAAAAAATGAAAAGCCTGTTACATTGGGGAAAATCTGCTGTCAAAGACCTCTCCAAAGTGCTAATGAGCAACCATGTCAATTTAAAGACTCAGGTGCTCCTGATCCAAGGCAAAGCCCTTTCAATATTTGCTATGCACCTGAAAGTTGGACCATAAATAAAGATGACCAGAAGAATTCATGTCATTGAACTTGGTGTTGGAGAAGAGCACTAAATAACTCATGAACTGCCAAAAGAACAAACAGGCCTCTCTTGAAGGAAGTGCAAAAAAGGCTGTCCTTGCAAACAAGGATGGTGAAATTTTGTCTCAGATACTTTGGATATGTTTTTACGAGGTATCAGTGCTTGGAAAAATATATTGTGCTGGGACTGGTGGAGGGTCAGAGAAAGATAGGAAGAGGCCCAACTAGATAGACAGACACAGTGACTGTAATAATGGGCTAGTAAATATTAGACGTTTTGAGGAAATCACACACAGAATAGGGCAAGGCTCAGATCTGTTGTTCTTAGGCTCACTAAGAATCTCAGTAGACTCAAGGACCCTACCAAAAACACTTGTATTCCACACTGCTATCAGAATGTTCTCACATGGAAAAGTGATGAGCTCATTCCTTTATTCAGTTTCTTCTATACTTTAATTTGCCAACCAAGTCACCACATGACTTAATCGCTGTTTGGTTCTCCACAATTACCTTCTACCACCTCATCATCGAATCAGACATTCCAAAAATAATTGATCATACACAGCTTTATGCTTCTACATGTATACACATGGGTACTGTTCTTCTCTATAGCCCATGTGGGAAAAGTCTCCTCCTTCTTTACAACTAGTTTAGAGGTCACACTTTTTTTGATCTCTCTTTTGCTCTCTACTCTCACTTCAGGCTAAGTTGGTTCATTCAAGTATAACTACACTTTCCTTTTACCGTATGTGTTTGAATTATTTCTTTAGGAGTCCCTGTCCCCTCCTAACAGAAGCTGCTGTTGGAAGACGGTAAGGGAACACTGCATAGTTCAAAATCAAGAACAGTGTCTGTCAGAGCTGTATCCTTCTCCCATATGTATCTAATCTGTATGTTGAACAAATCATTAAAGAAGCTGAATTTTATAAAGAAAAATGTGGCATTAGGATTGGTGGAAGACTTATCAACAACCTGTGTTATGCAGATGACATAACCATGCTGGCTTAAAGTGAAAGGGATTTGAAGCATTTGAAGCAGAAGATCAAAGATTACAGGCTTCAATATGGATTACATTTCAACTTCAAGAAAGGCAAAATCTTCAACTCTAGACCCAATGGGCAACATCATGACAGATGGAAAAAAAGATTTAAATTGCCAATGATTTAATCTTATTTGGATTCACAAACAACACTCTTGGTACCAGGAGTCAAGAAACCAAAAAAATGTATCACACTGGGAAAATCCACTGTCAAGGACTTCTCCAAAATTCTAAGGAATCTTTTTAAAGAATAAGAGGAATCTGATCAAATCTATGATATTTTCCATTGCTTGCTATATATCTTCAAGATGGATAATGAATCAGATAATAGAAGAAAAAGTGATGCCTTTGAGTTGTGTATTTGAGAAGAACACTTAATATTCTTGGGCTTTTGAAAGAACAAACAGATGTGTCTCAATAAAGTGCAATGAGAATATTCCTCAGAAACAAGGATGAGGAATCTACATCTTACATATTTTGAGCATGTTATTAAAAGGGGCCATTGCTTGGAAAAGACATCGTGCTTAGAAAGAGGGTCAACAAAAGAGAGGAAGATCTTCAATGAGCTGGATTAACACAGTGACTATAAAAATGGACTCAAGAATGTCAGAGATGATGAGGACGGCATAGGACAGCGCAGTGTATAGATCTGAGGTTCACAAGGTCACTATGAGTCGGCAATATAAGGTTGGTCCATCCCAACAGGGGTCATTAAACTTCTTTTTAAACTTCTGGCACTTAAGAGTTTTGCCATCCTTGCTTCTAAAGAATATTCTGGTGCTTTTTCCAAGACATATTTCTCTTACTCAATTTTTATCATTTTTGCATTGGCACTTTAGATAGAAGAGGTTATTCTCACTGTAATCTTTTTTTCCTCAAAGTAGCAAATTTTCAAAGAACGCTTTAGGAAAGTTTTCCAACTCTACTTCAAGCAAAACGATTCTTAAAAGGTATTTATCATGCTAAAATGACACCTTAAATGGTATATTAATGGAGCATGAATTTCCAGATACTTCTCATTATTTACTTAACTAAAAGCAGTAATGCTCTGGAATTCATAAGAACAGCATCTACAAAAATATTATCTACCTGTTTATAAATTAATATAAATTTAACATATTCTCCCACTGGGGTCTACATATATTATGATGTTGTTGTTGTTGTCAGATGCCATCGAGTACGATTCATAGTGACTCTATGAACAAAAGATCTGAAACCAGTCCTGTCCTGTGCCATCCTCACACTTTCTGACACACAAGAGCCAATTGCAACAGTCACCTTGTCAGTCCACCTGGTTGAGGGTCTTCCTCTCCTTCGCTGACCCTCCACCCTTCCCAACATCAAGTCTTTCTCCAAAGAATAGTACCTCCTAGCAATATGTCCAAAGTATGTGAGGCAAAGACTCATAATTCTTGCTTCCAAAGAGCATTCTGGCTGCATCTTTTCCAAGACATACCTATCCATTTTCTTGGTCGCCCATGTAATGTTCAGTGCTTTTCTCCAACACCATGGCTTAAAGGCATCAATTTTTTTTTAAATATCTTTATTCATTGTCCTGGTCTCAGATGCACAGCTAGTAATCAGAAAGATTATGGCCTGAACCAGATGTACCTTAGTCCTCAAACTGACATCAATACTTCTCAATAATTTGTAAAGGTCCCTAACGGCAGATTTTCCCACTGCAATGTGTCTCCTTATTTCCTGACTGCTCATACCAAGGGTGTTAATTGTGAATCCAAGCAAGTTGAAGCTTTTGTCAGTTTCAATCTCCTCTCCATCCATCATGACACAGCCTAATGGTCCTAATGGTTCTTTTCATGATAGTGAGATGCAATCCAAACTGAAGGCTGTATTTCTTGATCTTCTGCAATAAGTGCTTCAAACCTTCCTCACTTTGAGCAAGCAAGGTTGTGTCATCTGCATAATGCATGTTATTGATGAACCTCCCTCCAATCCCAATTCCACATTCCTCTTTATAGAGTCCAGCTTCTCAGATAATTTTCTCAGCATACAGGCTGAACAGGTATGGAGACAGAATACATCCCTGACGCACTCCTATCCCAATTCCAAATCAAGTAGTGTTCCCCTGCTCCATTCTCACAAAAGCCTCCTGGTCCAGGTATAGGTTCCTCATGAGCACAATCAAGTGCTCTGGGATTCACATTCTTCTCAATGTCAGGCACAACTTGTCATGATCCTCACAGTGAAAAGCCTTTGAATAGTCAATAAAGTAACAAATAGACATTCTTCTGGTACTCCTTATTTTCAGCCAGGATCCAGCTGACATCGACAATGATATCCCTGGTGCCACAGTCCTCTTCTAAATTCCACATGAACTTCTGGCAATTCCTTATCTATGTACTGTTCCAGCCATTTTTTTTATCTTTTGTTTTTTAAATTATTTTGTGTGTGTGTACCGTCAAATCAGATCTGACTGGTACAGGAGGATATTGCGCCTTCTCTGGCAGAGCATCTGGTGGATTCGAACCGTGTTCCTCTGGGATTGCAGTGCAGCTTCTTGCCACTAGGCCACCAGAGCTCCCCCCAGCCATTTTTAATGATCTTCAGCAGGATTTTGTTGGCATGTGATATATATGATATTGTTCAATAATTTCCATACTCAGTATATAATATAAATAAGTAAAATAAGTCATTGTACATAAAAAATAATTGAGAACAAGAAATAACAAAAAAAAATTTTGAGGATCTTGTTCTTTTCATACTAGGAAACTTGCACTAGCTTGTCATCATTTTGTTGAAGTGACTCACAGTGGACCCTCCAGTGGATTTCTCAGGCTGTAAACTGCATGGGAGGTGATTGTCCATTTTTTCCTGCAGGTATGTTTGTGAATTTGACTCGTTAGAAAGGTATAGGTTTTAGGTTAGCAGAGTAACTCCTTACAGATATACCACCAGAGCTCCCTAAAACTATAAAAAGTACTGACATAATGAATTTCAGGGCTAAGAAAATATGGCATCCAATACTAAATATATTGTTCATTAAATTAATACAGACTACCAACATATTTTACAAGAAAAGAATTATTGATATATACATAAAAAGAACATGTTATTTACATAGTTATTAACTTGCTATAATATTTTACAAAGAATTTTAAGTACAACCCAGTCAACTCTCATGCCCTGACTTTCCACAAGAGACAAAAGAATCCCTCTTCTCCTGATATACCTTCCTCCTTCCTACCTCTGCTTTTACTAGCACCTAATTCTAAAAGGCCCCTTTTAGCTATTTATATATTTTCATTCCAAAGCACATATCAGAATTAAGATAAGAGCAACAAAACTACATTCAGTAACTCTTGAATCAGTCAACTGAAGTAAAAGTACTTCCTTGAGTTCTACATTACCCATGAATTTTCATTTTTCATTGGAAAGAAAAGATCAAGGCTGTTTTCTTGGATTGTTACCCACTCTGTCTACGGCTGTCTCTGCAATTTGGCTCTATGTGTGTTTGAGAGATGTCCCCATTTCAACAACAACTACAAAAACACCAACAATAAACACACCATTTACACTCTTGGATTAATTTTTATTTCAGTAAGCAGGTAAAGAGACATTGATTAGAAAAACAATTCTGAATTAATGGAAAGAATCTATGGCACAGGATATCCTCATCTTCAGCTTAAACAAATCATATGGCAACTCCTATTTCAAAGATAATAAAATAAATAAAGGCACATAATACTCCTGAAAACCTTCTTTGGAGTATACATTATCAATATTCCTAGATAAAATTAAAAATAATTAAATGTTAAATGAAAGTTTTCTCTTTTGATACATTTATTAAGCATGACTTCTAGAGGGTAATCTAATGCCCTAAAGAGTTAATATAAACATTATTTAGGGAAGCTGACTTTCAAAAGGGGCTTAATGAACTAATTCCACAGGCACACAAAATAATAGGATAAATGGTATATCAGTTGGACTTGAATTTATGTATTCTCATGGACCAATATAGATACACTGGAAATATTTTGAACATAAAAAGGCCCTCATTTAATCATTTGTCAACCAGAGAAAGCAATTTCCCACAGCTAAAAATATTTCAAAATCTGATATAGGAATAAAATTATATTAAAATGCCATAATGCATGGATTTGGCAACTTGCCAAAGGTAGATACAGACTTTTACAGATTTCTCTTTCAAAGATATACCAAGCATTCTAACATTTCTAATCATTTGATAGTCAACTGCTGTAGGCAAAAAATTGTACTTAGTAATTCTGTACTGCCAATATATTTCAAACTATTTCATAAACATTGCTCATACAGTATGTCTAATAGATTTTGCATACTTTTTCTTATCAGAAATTTCTTTAACACATATAATCTACTGAAATTCTCAAACTAAATTAAATCATAATAGGAATGGAACTGACAAAATCTTTTAGCTGGCCTATTTTACCTGGTGAAACTAGTAAAATGGATCTCATGATTCTGAATCTCCATATATATTGAAAGGAAACATATTTAATAGTGAAGTAATTTGAGAAGGAGGAGCCCTGGCAAAGCAGTGGTTAAAGCGCTTCGCTGCTAAGTGACAGGTCAGCAGTTTGAACCCAAAAACTAGTCACTCTAAGGAAAAAATGTATAGTCATTTGCTTCTGTGGAGATGTACATATAGTCTTGAACAGCTTATGGGCAGTTCTTCTCTTTCCTGTATTGTCACTGTAAGTTAGAACTGACTAAAAGGGAATGAGTTTAGAGTTTGAATTTAATTAGTAGATTCAGATAATTTTGCTAACTTTCCTAAATTTAAATAATATTGCAAATACATCCATTTTAATTGTACATATTTGTTTCTGTTGTGTACTGTAGAGACAGAACCAACCCAGAGCTGACCGTCCAGCACATTTTCAGAGGCAGTTAATTGTATGGGAGGAGACTGCCCATCTTTCTGCTATGGAGCAGCTGGTGGCCTTGAACTGCATGCCTTTGAGATTGCAGTAGAACTTCTTGTCACTAGGCCACCAGAGCTTCCCTGCACACATTTAGATAACAGAACAATTTTATATCATCAGTCAGAACAAGACCAAGGGCCAACAGACCTTTGATTACTCATATGCAAGTCCATGGTAAAACTGAAGAAAATGAAAATAAGTCCACAAGAGCTAAAATACAACCTTAAATATATCCTACCTATACAGAGATGAGCTCAAGAACACATTAGATGCACTGGTTGGAGAGAAGAGCAAGCAAAAGTTCATTTGAAAAACAGAAAATAAACAAAAGACCAAAATGGATGTCACAAGACATTCAGAAAACTGCCCTAGAATGTAGAGATGCTAAAGTGAATAGAATAAATGAGGATATAAGAGTTGAAGAAATTTCAAAGAGTACGTAAAGAAGACCAAGTATTAGCAAAGAAATGTGCAAAGACCTGGAACTAGAAAATCATAAGAGAAGTGCACACTGGGTATTTTCCAAGCTGGAATAACTGAAGGAAAACGAAACAAAAATAAGTTGGAATACTGAAAAATTTTGTGAACAAAATACTAAACGATGCAAGAAGTATCAAAAGAAAATAGAAGGAATACAGACAATCACTATTCCAAAAAGAATTTGTCACTATTCTGAAGTTAGCATGTGATTCAGTATACTAAAGCTTAGTGTCGCCTTCACAGTGTCAATTCATATCGGTCTTAATTCTCTCCTCTGTTGACCTTCTACCTTCCCAAGAATGATGTCATTTCCCTAGGACTGACCCCTCCTGATAAAATGTCCCAAGTAAGTGAGACGATGTCTTGCCATCCTTGCCTGTAAGGAAGACCCTCACTGCACTTCTTCAAGATAGATTTGTACAGGGTTTATAGCAGTTCATGGTATATTCCATATTCTTCATCAGCATCATAATTCAAAGGCATAAATTCTTACTTCATAGTCCTTCTTCATCATCCAACTTTCAGATGGATATAAGGCCATTGAATGTAATGTGGCTTGGGTCAGACCTGTGGAAATCACAAAGGACTGTCCAGGGATCTCAAAGGACACAAGCGATTTCAACATTGGTGCGTGTAATTCTGATGATAGCCACCAGGTGGCAGTTGGTGATATAGGCTCTGGAGAAATACAGCACTAAAAATAAGGTGGCAAACATTTCAGCAACAAAATAGGCAAAACTTGAGAAAAAAAGAAGTAGCAATAACCTTTAATATTATCATATTTTTAGTGATAATTATAAGCCAAACACTGAGGCATGTGACTATGAATCCTCATGATCCATAAGCAAAATAGGGGGTTTATTACTTTCCTAACAAACTTGGTGACTTTTCTAAGTTTAAAAAGCATAGGATAAAAAAAAAAAGCATAGGATAGATAGTAAAATGGTACATAACTCTGAAGGCATTTTGGCATTTCCTCAAAAAACTGGATATAAAAATTCTATATAACCCAGCTATTTCACTGTTTGGCATATGTTTTTGTTGTTATGTGCCGTCGAGTCACTTGTGACTCATAGCAACCCTATGTACAACAGCCCTAAACTCTGCTCTGTCCTGTGCCAATCGCACTGTCTCCAACACACCCATCCCGATTAGCCCAGTCACTCAATCAATCCACCTCATAGAGGGCCTTCCTCTCCTGTGCTGTCCCTCCACCCTCCCAAGCATCATGTCCTTTTCCAAGGACCGGTCTCTCCTTACAACATGTCCAAAGTACATTAGATGGAGCCTCAGAATCCTTGCCTCTAAGGAGCCACCTGGATTAACCTTTTCCAGGATGAATCTGTTTGTTTTCCTAGCAGTCCATGGTACTCTCAATACTCTTCCCCAGCACCACAGCTCAAAGGCATCAATTCTCCTTCTATCCTCCTTAGTCATTGTCCAACTCTCTGATGTATAACAAGTGATTGCAAAGACCATGGCCTGTATCAGACACACCTTAGTCTCCAGAGAGACACCACTGCTCTTCAGTACTTTGGAGAGGTCGCTAACAGCAGATTTTCCCATGGCAGTACGCCTTTTAATATATCCTGATAAATGAAAACTAAAACATAAACAGAGATTTGTACACCAATGTTCATAGCAAGAACATGAAAACTTCCCAAATGCCCAATCACAATGCAAAAGATTGCAAAATCATGGTACATTCACACAATGGAATACTACGCAGCCAACAGGAGCAATGATTTTATAAATTACTACCTAACATGGGAGGAACTGGAGAGCATTATGCTAAGTGAACTAATTCAGTCTCATAAAGATAAATACATCATTGTAGAATGAGTACAAGGATCCAAGGCAGGTGGCTTAATCATAGAGTCACAGAATTAGATGGATGGAGGGCGGGGTGGGTAAAGGAAAGGGGAAAGATTTGGTGTGTAAAACAATGTACACAAACTTTATGAACTTTGTAAATATACAAAATAAAAAATAAACATAGGACAAATTATAAGATTCTAATTGTGCAACTTCAAAGGCTGTTTTCTTCCCATCATTTCTCTGTGGTACATTTCACAGTGTAGTTTGTGGGATGGCAGAGATTGAAAGTCCTATCTGATTCAACAAACTAAAATCTCTACAGGTGGGATTTAGAACTGAATTTCTTACACTCACGCTTCAAAGTAAACATTACATTTAAAAATTATAAAATTATACATAGTGAGGGACCGTCTGACATACTTTGAGCATACTGCAAGGAGGGACCAGTCCTTGGAGAGGGATATCATGCTTGGGACGTCAGAGGGACAGAGAAAGAGAGGGAGACCATGAGATGGATTGGTTCTGTGACTGGGGTAATAAGGGTAGGTGTGTTGGAGACAGTAAAGATGGCACAGGATAGAGAAGGTTTCTAGATAAGGTCGCTCTGCATTGCAAGCGACTCAATGGCACATAACAACAACAACCACAAATATATTGAGTAAACATTTTAATTGTGATAGCCTTTCACTTAAAAAGCTCTGGTGGAAAAGTTTGTGGTTCGAATCTAACAATTTTTCTGTTGAAGAAAAATGAGCAGTCTCCTGTAAAGATTTAGTCTTAGAAACTCGATGGAGGATCACTGAGTTGGAATCAACTCAATATTGTTATTTTTGTTTTGGTTTGGTTTTCTTAGGGGCAGTTTCCTTATACAAGGCTTGCTTAAAGTTTCTAATGAATTCTGAGAAGGAATAAGGGTCTCTGGAGTAAAAAAGATCAAGGTTCAAATACAACCACATCACCATACTGGCTACTCAATGTGTGATCTGTGGTTTCTGTTGTGTGCTGCTGAGTCAGAAATGACACATAGCTGACACTCCAGTGCGTTTTCAGAGATAGTAAGTAACATGGGAGGAGAATGCTCATCTGTCTCCTGCAGAGCATCTGGCGGATTTGAGCCATGTACCTTTAAAGAACTCAGTCCTGTATACATTTTTATGAAGAAGATTTTTACTAAAATGCTTACTTAAATTGCACAAAAAGGAAAGAAATAATTAAATAGTAATTATCTTCACATATCATCATTACATGAACCTATCTTGTGAAAAATGTCTCTGCTGCAGTACTTCTTCTTCAAATACTTTATTTCCTTGTCACTAAGTTTCTCATTATCCTGCTGTTTGACCCTACAGAGGTCTCATATTTAAACTTTCTGGATATCCGCTTTGAGAGAGTCAAAAAGCACGATGTGAATCACGCAAAACCAGAGCTCTAGTCCTAGCTTTATTAATTATTCTTGAAACATAAATCTCTTTGGACAGTTCACAATAGGGGAGAGAGCTAAGGACTGCAAACACCCTCCCTACCACTGAAACTGCACATTGTATATTAACCTGGGCCATGGACCACACTTTTATGTTTGTACTTTCAGGAAATCAGATTTTTTTTAAAAATCAGACTAAGTCTAATTTACATATCTAGTAATTAATACAAATGGGGACATGAACGCTAAATTAATAATCTTTTGAAATATAGTTTCTAAGTGTTTTCCTATGTCTTATGAGTCCTGTGTTTTTTAAATATCCCTTTTTTACGTCAATTATTTTTATGCTTCTAATTAACGTCAAGGATATCTGCTGGCAGAGTCCATTGGGAGTTTTGCCACTAACTCCAAAGGTGGTGCCTCTCTAGAGGTTTGAATCCACCAGCAGTTACAAAGGTCAGAGGTGAGCAGTGTTAAGTACTTTTTATTTTGCTACATTTCAAATGCAGTGTTGTCAGTTTGAAGACTATGGTGTACCTGATTCAGCACACAGTCTTTTCAATCTATAGCTATGCTTGTGAAAGATGGACAATGAATAAGGAAGCAGAAGAAGAATTGATACCTTTGAACTGTGGCATTGGAGAAGAGTTTTGAACATCAAATGGACTGCCAAAAGAATAAACAGATAATCCTGGAAAAAGTACAGTCAGACTGCTCGTCGGTGGCAAGGATGGCAAAGCCTCATATCTGATATCATGCACATGTTGCTAGGAGAAGCTCTTCCTTGGAAAGCATTCTTGGAAAGGTAGAGGGTCAACAAAAGAGAGGAAGACCTACAATGAGTCAAAATGACACAGAGACAACAGCAATGTACTCAAGTGCATCAGAAATGATGGGGATGGAACAAGATAGCACAGGATTCAGGCCTGTTGTTCACAGGGTTGCTATGTCTGTATTTGATTGACTGATGGCACTTATCAACAACAACATGTTTTACATAGATCATCATATACTGAAGAGTCTACATAAATTTTCTTGTAGAATGTCTGATAATCTCAACTCATCTGATTACTACTTTATCATTAGATTCAGATTAAAATCAATTGTCTTTTTCAATTTCCACTCAAATCACACATAAACACACACATATAAATATGAAAAATTCAGAACAATCATTTTTCAAAAGAATACAATAGGAGATGTAATTAATACTTTTCACTTGACTGTATCAATAAAATAAATGATATCCATTTTTTCTCACTAGTAGTAATACAATTTGATCATTTTATTAAGGCAATATCTTTTAGGTATCTCTATTATAAAGGCATCATTTTTCCTTCCGGTCTTTTATCCCATTAACCCTCCATTCAAAGTTTTAGTATCACTGATGAATCAAACAATTCTGGCTTTTATGCAAACTCCTTATTCCTTATGGTTGCCATGTTAACAAATCTGTGCTTGCTTAATAGTATACCATAGCTTCTTTTGTGAGGTCTACAGCTATAACTTAATCGTTTGACAAATTCTTCAGTATAAAGTTCTTTTCTTCCCTTCTTTGAAGCCTTTAATTTATAGTATTTACATAGCAGCTGCCTCATTTCTCCTATAGGACAAACTCTACCCTATCTGCTTGCCTTACATTTCTATTAAAAAAAAAAAGTCATCCAAACACAAGCAAAATTAAGTTAAACCCATGAAGGAAGCCTGAACCCACCTGCCTCACTGGTTAATAAAGCAAATTCTCTTTGCTTCACAAAATCACAGGACAATCTGTCAATCAAACCCTTAGCTTGTCTCTTAAAAGATTTGTACCAGGTTGTCTGTCACATCACCATCACTCTATATATACTGTGGATCTTCCTTTATCAGCTCTAATGAAGCAGGTTACGTAGGAAGGTGATATAGAGTATCTATCAAAATCTTAATTCTCAAATCAGAAGTCAAGAGGGCAATCCAGGGAAAAGCACAGCCATCTGCAGACACTTAGGAGAAACTCTGCTAAGTCTGATAATTACTATAGTGAAACTTTTTGAGACAATAACTATAACCCAGGGTCAAATGTTACTCCCTAAAAATTCAAACTGATCTTTGAATTATGCAAAATGAAAAGACAATTTAAACAAAGACACCTATGTTTCTACTTACATTTTTCTACAATGAAAATGTGATTTTTAAAGGAAATTATATAGGAAGGAACAATACACATTATTAATGCTTCCAGGAGTGAGCACAACAGCTCCCATAACATTCTTTATTGACAAGATCTTTGATACTAAAGGTGGAAATAATGTTTGATTAAGTGATATAGTCTTCCATATGGAAGCCTAATGGTCAGCAAATATCACAGTGGAAAGAAAAAGATCTGGTTGAAATTTGCCACTATGATATATAATTTCTTTATAAAAAAAGACCTGTTTTGTTGCTATGTCAAATCAACTATGACTGACAGCCACCTTATGAATGACTGAATCTTGCCCTATTCTCTGCCATCCTCATCATCTCCAATGCACTCAAGCTTATTGCTACGTTCATGATTTCGATCCATTTTGTTGAGGGTCTTCCTCGCTAATGCTGAGCCTTCACCTTTCCATGCATTATGTCCTTCTCCATAGACTTGGCCCTGCCTTACAACATGCCCAAAGTATGTGGAACAGACTTTCACCAACCTTACTTCCAAGGAGCACCCTAATTTCACTTTCTCCAGGACAGCTCTATTTGTTCTCTTGACAATCCATGGGATTTTTAATATTGTTCTCCAGTACCACAACTCAAAGTCATCAACTCTTCTTCTGTTCCTTAGTCACTGCTCAACTTTCAGATGCATATCAAGTACTGAAAGGACCATGGATTGGATCAGGTGCACCTTAGTCCTTAAACTAATATTCTTGGTTTTCAGTACTATAGAGTGATCCCTGACTGCAAATTTTCCAATTGCAATTCATCTTTGGATTTTTTTTTAAATGATGTTGCCAAGGGTGTTGATTATGGATCAATGTAAGATGAAATGGTTGATGTAAAAAGAGAAAGAGCCACATGAAGTGTGCCATAGTAAACCTTTACCAGCTTCACAGGAAGTGAATATTCTTGCCCAAAGTATCAACAGCAAAACCAATTCCCATGAGATCAGACATGTTCTCTACAATCCCATGCCTCTTTATACTCATCAACACCAATCTTAATACTTGGCTGGATTGAAAATCTGATGTGCTAGCTCACAGAATACACAGAACCATATTAACAGAGTCAAAAGGATACAATTCAGATTAATAACAAAATACAGTCAAAACAGTTCCCATAATGTGCCCACAAGGCACCTCGGCCTCCTGACTCTAAATGTCTCCAAGTTCCCAGTTCTGCCAATATTGGCTTCCCCTGTAATTGTCCCAAAGTTCTCAGTCTTGTCAATGTTAATTTCCCCTACCCTAATGTTCGATCTCACACCTAATTCTCCAGTTCAGCCATTGCTGAGGTTGTCATCCTGAACAGGCTGGGGACACCTCTCTTCTCTGGCTAGGCTAAGAATCTCTTCTGATGCAGGAAGAATGTCTTACCTCTGAAGCTAGAGCTATTCAATTTATTGGTGAGACTAGCTAATCCCCTTCTGAAATAAATAATAGCCTATAGGCCAACATGCCTCACTTGTAAAGTCCCACCCTACTACATAGTGTGTCCTCTATACTAGAAAAGCCATATGGAGAGAGAAACTTCACAGTTGACAACTTCAATCTTTTCTCTATCTGTCATGATGTAAGGATCTTTATCTGCACTGAATGCTGTAATCCTTGATGCTCATCAACAAGTGCTTCAACTCTTCCTCTCAGTGAGCAATGTTGTGTCATCTGCATAATGTTTTTGATAATTCAGATCTGTTGTTCTTAGCGTTGCTATGAGTCTTAACTTGATTTGACAACACTAAATAACAACAAAAATTTCCAAGATGGGCTTGTGGCTGGTGTTGTGTACCATAGAGTCAGAGCCAACCCATTGCTGACCCCTCTGGGAGGTTTTCAGAAGCAGATAATCACACTGGAGAAGATTGCCCATCCTTCTCCCCCACAGAGCAGCTGGTGGATTTGAACCACCTCCTTCAGGATTACAAAGCAGCTTCTTGCTACGAGGCCACTTGTTGATGTGATGTTGATTGTCTTCGAGCTGAGCACAACTCATAGCGACCCTTTGAATAAAAGCTCCTCTACAACGATCGACATTTATCAAAGTTCATAGGGTTTCCGGAGGCCACTAAAACTCATGTATATTGAAAACCCCAACAAGACAGATTGAAATGATAGCTGCAACAATTGTCAAGCCTATCAGAGAAGGTACAAAAAAACACACAAGAAAAGGACAGGGATCAGATCTGTTGTTCAAATGGGTTGCTATGAGTCTTACTCAATTTGACAGCACCCAGCAAGTCAAGTGGTATCCCATATATTCCTGAGGACTTATTTTTTGCCAATGCCTTTTATGCAACTTCTTCTTCCTCCTTCATTACCATTGGCTCCTGTTCATATGGTACTTCCTGAAATTTTTCAGTGTCAAACAGTTCTATCTGGTACAGTGATTCTGTGTATTCTTTCCATCTTCTTTTGATGCTTTCTGGGTCACTCAATATATTGTCCATAGAATCTCTGAATATTGTGATATGAGGCTTAAATTTGCTCTTCAGTTCTTTCAGCTGGAGAAATGCAGAATGAGTTCTCTTTTTATTCTTCAATTCCAGCTCTCTGAACATTCCATTAATAATTCTTTACTCTCAGCTCTTTCACTTCAACATGTTTTCCTTTTGTTTTGGCTTCTTGACACTCCAGTGAAATCTTTAGAGTCTGTTCTGACATCATTTTTATTTATTTCTTTCTCTTCTGTTTTTTTAGTGACTTTTTGCTTTCTTGTTGTAATGACCCACAACTCATCTGGTCTTTGATTATTGGTGTTCAATGACTCAAACCTATTCTTAGTATAATCTTGAAATCTGGATGGAATTGATTCAAAATCATGGCTTGGTTCCTGTGGACTTAATTTTCTTTGGCTTCAATTTAAAGTTGCATGTGAGGAACTGATCATCTGACCCACAGTTTGCCCCTAGCCTAGATTTTACTGTAGATATTGAGCTTCTCCAATGATTTCTTCCACATTTGTAGTAAATCTGATTCTTATGCGGTCCATCAGGAGAGGTCCATGAGTGTCAGTTTACGGACTAAGATGTGTCTTAAGATTAAAGCTATAGTCTTTCTGATTACTTGCTACGCATCTGAGAGTTGGACAATAAACAAGGTTGGCAGAGAAATAATTGATGCCTTTGAGCATCAATTTGGTGTTGGAAAAGAGCACTGAACATTCCATGGACAGTCAAAAGAACAAACAGATGTCTTGGAGACAGTGCCACCGGAGTGCTTTCTGGAGGCCAAAGTAATTAGTCTTCACCTCACGTACTTTAAGCATGTTGCTAGAAAGGGCTATTCCTTGGAAAAGGACATGATACTGGGAAGGGTGAAGGGTTGGCGAAGGAGAGGATGACCCTCAATCAGGTTGACTGACATGGTAACTGCTGCAATGGGCCCTTCTGTGTCAGGAAGTGTGAGGATGGCACAGGATAGAACAAGGCTCAGATAATTTGTTTACAGAGTTGCTATGAGTCATACTCAGCAGCACGTAAAAATAGCAACAAAAATATATGCACATATATAGTACTTTTATATAAAATATACACATATATTTTGTATCTAACTTAACTGTGTATGTGCAGTAAGTACTGAAAGAAGTCTAAGCCACACTGAAGGCACTGTTGAAAAATTAAGCTCCAGAAACTGACAACCAGGTTCACATCATCAATAAAAAGATAAGAATGGCACTTCCCCTCTTTGCTATTCCTTCCAAAAACCAGTAGCACCAGTCTAACCAGAAAACAAACAAAATAACAGACAAACTTCAACTGAGGGTCATTCTACAGAATATCTAGCTATAATTCTTACACTCGTCAAGGTCAGAGAAAACAATGAAAAACTGAGAAACTGTAACAGATTAGAGGAAACCAGATAAATGGTATCTAAACACAGTATTTTATTTTGGATCTTGGAACAGAGAAAGGATAACAAAGAAAATAATGAAGAGTAAAAAGAACAACAACATGCTGGAAGTTGATTAATAATAAAGAAGCAATGTCAATTTCTGAGTTTTGATAAATGGTGATGGTGGTGGTGGTGGTTGCCATCAAGTTGGTGCAAACCCTAGTGAACATCATGCGCGCAAAGCAAAACTCCTCAGTGGGGTTTTTAAGGCTATGACCTTTCAGAAAAAATATTGCAATGAATATTGTCCACAGGGCTAAACTATTCAACTATTCAGCTGTTAGTTGCACACTTAAACATTTGCTTTACTCAAGGACCACTAGTTTGGGAGACATTGAGCCAGAGTGAGAGGTAGACAAAGGCTCTGTAGTAATTTTGCAACTTTTCTGTAGTTCTAATTAGTTCCCCTACCAATATCATTTTTTATAAAAAACCCCAACCCATCAGTCAGTACTCTCAAATTCATAACTGTTGAGTCAGAATCAAATCACAGCTGACCTACAATCTGATTTCCAAGGCTATAAATCCCATGAGAGGAGATGCCCATCTTTCTCACTGCAGCCACTGGTGGATTTAAACCATCAGAGAGGTGTCGTCTTTCCATTGACAGTGCAACTCCTTACAGACTACAGTATCAGAGCTCCTTTCAAATAAGAAAAATGTAGTAACAGTCCTTTTTTATGTAATAAAAATTTATAGATAATATAGTGAAAAATAAAAGCATACTTGCATAGAACTTAAATATTTCTACACAAGGAATAAAAATAAAAACACTGCTAATTAAACTTATTATAGGGGCAGAATGGGTTAAGACATGACAAAATAGCAACATATTTCACTTCTGCACAAGTCTCAATATTAGTAAGAAAAAGATAACCAGGAGAGATGACAAGAATAGTCTCAGTAGCACTTCTATAAAAATAAAAATACAGAATAAACCTAAATATCATACAAGAAAGGATTAAAGGATTTCTAATATATCCACATAATTGGATGTTATATGAATACCACTAGCATAGCAGGGAGGTCTGGTGACCTAGTGGATAAGGAGTTGGGCTGCCAACCCGAAGGTGAGCAGTTCAAATCCACCAATGGCTTTGCAAAAGGAAGATGCACATTTTCCTCTTGTCTGATTTACAGTCCCTGGAAACCTGCTGGAGGGTCAGCTATGAGAGTGCTCCGACTTGATGGCAATGAATGAATGTGTTATACAGCACATGCAAACCAATAAGACAAGGTTAAGAAGAAAAATCTGGAGCATTATTCTAGATGAACATATCAAAGATTAAAGAGTGTTTTTCTCTTCTTCTCCAGCATTACAAACAGAATGTACTAGAGCATGACAGTGTTGCTATGAGGAGCTTCAGTGGTCCAAAGGTATGTATTACTGGAGCCAAGGTACTATGACTTTAGCATATCAAATTGTTGTGATATTACCAGATCATTTATAAATCTAACACAAACTCAACTTTTCTTCCCTTTGTCTTGATTCAAAACATTATGATGAAACAAGTAAAGCAAAAAAGATTAAGTAGGGAGAATCTTTGAAACTTGTAAAAGTTAAATGATGTTATCTATAAAATATGACCTCTCTCCCCACATAGAAAGAAAGATATACTGAGAAGCATTAACACGGACTCTCCTTAGGAGGTGATAATATTAAAAATATTTTCTATCATAAATTCTTAAGGAAATTCAAGCTATCTCTTTGTGAACTAAAACCTTAAATCCTACTTGAAGCTATAAAAGGGAGAACAGCAATGTTACGTCAAATTTGTTCCGAGTATTTTTTTCTCATTAAAATAGTAAAATTTTATTTTCAAGATATACTAAAAGAAATACAATTGCAATGATAATTTTAAGTAGCATATATCTGTTAGCAAAAAGAGTTAGAAAATCTAAGTCTCAACAGGCTAATTTATTTTACCAAATACCTAAAAACAAAATGGTCAAACAATGGTTTGTAGTACTTATTTTTCCTCACTATGGTAGCCAGGTTTTATGAAACTCAAATCCTAAAATCCATGATGAGACACAATGGAGGAAGGTATAATCAATATAAGTCACTTGCAATAATCTCGTCTCTGCAGCACCAAAGGTCTTTAATAGGGTGAGTGTACTATAATACCAAGATTAGATTTATATATCCTAGAAACGGGTTACACGCTGATGAACAGCATTAAATTGACATAATGGCTCTTAACAGTTATAAATGTAGCTTTTTCCTCCTTTAATTGGCAATGACTAGACTGACCTTTTCTCTATAATTGTAACTACAGTAAAGCAATTAGACAAACCACTTCTTACTTGTGAAATAAAGAGAAAAGGAAGAAAGCTCTCAGTCTCTAGCTTTGAGAATGAAGAGTAAAATAGGCTGGCATTCTAATGGGGAAAAATGAGCTAGCAATAAGAAAAACTAGTTTTCCATAAATTATGCTCTATGGGAGAAGGATGGGCAGTCTCCTCTCCTGTGATTAACAGCCTTTGAAAACCTACCATAGGGTCAGCTTTGGGTCAGTTCTGACTGGATGTTACACAACAATGTTTAACCTAAAATATGAACCACAGACAATAATTTTAGAGGAAAGTCCCTTTCATATACTTAACAGAAACAGTCTCCAATGAAGATAAAAACCATTCCTAAAAATAGGGTTGAAAGTAAAATAAAGAAAAGAAAAAATTAGTTAACTCTTAATTTGGACAGCTTGGAGTAGAGGAGAAAAAAGTTTACTAAAAATAATAATGATAAAATCCACCACTCAGAATCCATACCAGGCATACTTTTCCTGAACCTACATATTTCAGATGATCTTTGAGACACAGTCAGCTACCAATTACCCCAAAAGACTCAGAGATGAAGCTGTAAAGGGAGTCAAACAGCAATCAGCTTTCTCTCCACCCTGGCTCGGGAATTTCAGTGGATTGTCATCCAGTCCACTAGATTTTAAGTCCCAACATCAAGAAATGCTAAGGCCTTGAAGAAAAGGTCGGAGGTTGGGATTTTTACTCTCCAATGACTAAGATGGTGCATAAGTAATTCCCTATCTAAGAGACTCTGAGAAGAGTAAACAAACCATGCTGAAAGAAAAACCACTGCAAACTTAGCCAATGGGTCATTTTCACCACAAGTCTCTCCCCTGAACATTCTGAGACCTCCACACTTCCCTCCCTCTACAGCTATCATGGCTGGCAGGCAACACACCACTGGGCAAATCAAATCAAGACTCAGAATTATTTTCTCCTTAGGATACTAAAAGTTTATACATGCTCACTCTATAAAAAATGAAACATGATGGTTGCAGTAGAAATTTTTGTTAAATAATACATCCCTGTTGGAATATGAAAAATGTTAGAAAGTCTAAGTGAGAGCCAGGGACCTTCTTTCATCAGCTAGAGCAATGAAATTCAGTATATAAAAGGCAGTTTAGGGACATCAAGGTATAACATGTGGAAATTCAGTTTGTGTGAAATGTGCAGTGTTCAGTAATTTAAGACTGTCCACATGTGCAAATTCAAGACTATTAATTTCTTTAATTATAGGAATAACAAAAAAAAGACATTTCAGAGTATGCAGAGGTAAAATGGACGAACAGTAATAAATGAAACAGGAAGGTACACAAGAATTATAAGATTATTTAGAAGTCCCTTGATTATGTCAGAAGCAAGTATTGCTAAACTATAAACTCTATGAAGGCAAGGAAACCAAATATTCTGTTTACTGCTCTGTTTCAAATACCTGGCCATTGTGGGCGCTGGGTAAATATGCTTTCTGGAATATTTTTAGTGTCATCAAAAGTCGTGTGTGTGTGTGTGTGTGTGTGTGTGTGTGTGTGTTTGTGTGTGTATACAAATAATGCTTAAAACTTATTGTGAAAGAGTAACTAACATACTTTGGTCATGTTGTAAGGAAAGACCGGTCCTTGGAGAAGGACATCATGCTTGGGAGGGTGGAGGGCAGGTGCAGGAGGGGAAGGCCCTCTAGGAGATGGATTGATTCAGTGACTGGGGTAATCCGGATGAGTGTGTCTGAGACAATGAGATTGGCACGGGACAGAACAGAGTTTAGGGCTGTTGTACATAGGGTCGCTATGAGTCGCAAGCAACTTGACAGCACTTAACAACAACAACAACTAACATAAATATACTTAGATAGATACTGCAAGGGATAAATACCTCAATGAAAAAGTAGCTACACAAGTAATGGTTCTTATTTTATGGCAATATAAGTAGAGACCACTTTTTTGAAAACAAAAATCTGCCTATAAATGCAATTGCACTTTGTCCATTTAATCTGAAAACAAAGATTATAAAAAATATACAGTAATGAATACACACTAATTCCTTTATTTTCCTCATACAGTTGTAAACACTTCAGTGTTAATGTACAATAAGCATTAAGTAACCTTCAAGATTCTGCTAATGTCTTGAAAAAGTTTGATTTAAGACCTTCACTGTCACTCTGCAGGAAAATCAGGAGGTTATGATGATGATAAAGCATCACTGGTGGATGGTACCACCCCAGCTACCATTCTAATAATGAATTAATGATTCATGTTCAAGGTGCTTTTGAAACATTATTAAGCCTCCCAACATTTCACTAAGGTAGATCTCCATTATTCCAATGTTTAAAACAAGAGAAATTAAACAAGTTAACTAAAGTTGCAGAGTAAATGATTCAATAACATTGATTTAAGAAAATAAAAAACAAACAAAATGGACCCCGTCTCCCAATTCCTACTACGAGTTCTATTTATTAGTGTGGCAGAGATGTCTTCTGGGTTAATTTACTTCACTGCTCTGAGTTTACGTGACCTTCTCTGGTGGCCACTGGCAAGTGTTTGCCAAAATGTCACTGACCAAAAAACTTCTTACAATGCTGTGTATTATAAAACGAATATGTCAAGAATCAGATGAAAATGTCATCAGTGACACTGACAACAATGAAAGAAAATATGCTACAGACTTAAGAAAGGTGAGAAGACCCAAATTAAACAGGAAAAAATTACCTGACAAAATGTCATCGGTGACTGCATCAACAAAAGAATAAAATGAACCAATGCTTTAAATAAGGGAAGACGACATAAACTAAAAAAGAGGAAATTACCAAAGAATAAAACCCCTTTTTGTAGATCAGAAAGAGAAGAAAAAACACTTTTACAAAAGCTCCTGGAAAACTCCATTCCTTTTAGAATTCATCCTGTTCCTGGAAGACCAGAGAAAGGGCAAATGGGACACCAAGCTCTTCCCCTCCCTGGTCTTCTCCTCCCTGTCACTGCTCTTCAGATCTAACTCTCAAAGTCATTCATTTTCTGTTATGCAGGTCAAAATGAATGGCTAAATTTGTGAATGTCAAAATATATGAGTATCTTTATACAGTTGTAAAAATTAACTGATTTGTAATTAGTTAATGCTAACTAATGTTAGCATTCATTTTCTGATTTGCATGTCAAAATGCAAGATGTCATTTGGGAATGTAAAAAAAATATTCAGATCAAACTAAATAGAAAAATATACAAAAATTTGCCTTTTTCTCCCCTTTAAATTGAAACTTAAAAGGAAGAGTGCATTTAGTTGTCGACTTTCCCATTTTGTATTCTTGGGAAGTTACTTTTTAACTTCTACAAATATACTTTAAAAAACCTACACGTCTATCTTTTGAAAGAAGAAGAAGAAAGATGATTTTATTAAGAAAATTTCCTATTCCTTTTAAAATTAAAACCTGTTGAGAATGAAGCAATTCCATGGCAATCCTATTGGGCAGTGCAGAATCACATTATAAGGTCTTCAAGGCTTCTTTACAGAAGTAGATTACCTATAAACTTTTGTTGAAAACACAATAAACAAAAATTAAAAAAAAAAAGTAGATGTCACCTTTTCTCCTGTGAAGATCTGGTGAGTTTCAATAGCCTATCATCTAATTTGAAATAAGAATTTTAATCATTGTACCACAATGGAATGAAATGGGGAAATGAAATTAAATGAAAAGGAAATGGGAAAGATCTTAAGAAGAACTGGAAAGACAGGGTAATAAAAGGGCATGATTTAATGGTGATCGATTTTATAAAACGTAATGAATGGGAATGATTGTATGAAAACAGTTTAGTTTTAAACTAAACCCACCTACCCATTGTAATCATATTAAACTGAGTCAAGGCAATTCTCTAGAGGAATTCCAAGACTCTATATCTTTGCTGGATGAGCCTGCTCATCTTTCTTCCATGAAAGTGCTGGTGTATTTCATCTTTAGTTCATCAGCCCAATACATAAGGCATTAGACCACCAGAGACTTGGAATATCCCATTAAAATGGACCTAACATGCAAATGTGGGTACTGAAATAAATTAATGCAGCTCATTAATGAGTAGAGTATATTTCTGTATATCCTAGAATTTTTATCTGAATGAGACAGGCACATTTTAAAAAACAGCTTTAACAGAATTTTTAAAATAACATATGCAGATGTTTGATTGTATATCTGAGGATGGACTGTTCTGATGATTAACAGTAGTTCAAATCTAGGCAAGCTTGCTCCACCTAAATGTTTACAGGGCACCATCCTCCCAACATCAAGCTGAAAGATAATTGGAAAAGTTTATTTTAGGATTTCCTGCTACCTTGGACTATTGCATAATCCTGTCCTATGCACTCCTATATTCATTAATGTAAATCATCATTAATTTCAAATTACTTCCTAATTGCTATGTGCACATATAGAACCTATCTGGAGGATTGAAATGTGGTGCACAACTAATAGTGACAAGTTAGTAAAGAAAACTACAACCATTCCAATTTAATATTAGGATTATACTAGAAATGGGAAAGATCCTGAGAACTGGAAAGACAGGGTAATAAAGGGAATGGTGTAATAGTAATTGATTTTATAAAACATAATGAATGGGAGTGGTTATATGAAACACTATATGAATGACAGATAGTGTGATATATCATGTATATGAACTTTGTATGCAAACCAATGTAAAATTTAAAAAAATCTTAAGAAAACACAAAAAAGGTCTTTAGGAAAATATTGTCATTAGGAAAACACATGCAAGTAAAATATATGTACATAAAATAAACAACAGGAGTGCAGCACTGTAAAGTTACTCTGACCCTGTCCCTTTTTAAACAGCTACATTTTTCACAACGGGAGAAGATCATCAAGTAGCAGCAATGTATGAATGTCGAATTGCCTGTCAGGGCCTGCCTGGTAATACTTTATACTTCTCCCCCTCTAACAAGCTTCACTGTTGGGTCCTACTTGGAGATGGATGGCTGCCAAGAACTAGCACAAAACTCTTCCTCTGTAACATAATGATGTCTAGGTATTGGGAACACACTTGGGAAAGAAGAATCTTGCAAACAAAACGTAGATGGATATCTACATAAAGACATAAACTACTAAAAGATTCTTATTTCAATAAGACTATAATAGTATGTGACATAAAAATCAATGTATATGTCTTCAAAGATACAGTTATTTACTAGATATCTGTAAGTTTACAGAAAGAAGTGTTACTGAAAACAATTATTTTTCCATGTTTATTAATAAATGCTTTGAAGAAAGCTAAGGTATATCCTTGATATATTTTGTCATCTTCATTCTGAACAAATAGCTGAGACAAGGAGATCATGTTTTTCCAAAATTTTTCCCCCTTTGTCTACAATTGTTTTTGTTTTTTTTAAGTCTAGTTAACATATTTTCAGTTACACTCCCAATTCAATGCATGTGTATCACGCAAAAACCATGTTTTGTTAGAGAATTCAGCAACTGTCTCTTTAACTTTCTAGTAATAATCAAGAGAACATTTTTAAAAGTAGTGTATATCTATCAAATAAATACAAATGTTTTGACTAGCTTCTTGCTCTATTTCTTGACCAGTTCATTTTTTTAATTCTTACCTTACATGAAAACTTAAAGTTATTAGGTTTGACTGCCATCTAATTAATCAATCAATTAATCAGCACAAATTTGCTGAGTTCCTGGTGGGCAGCATTATGGAAAAGTCACAACTCCTAGAGATACTTTTAATTTTCATGCTGTAATCAATGTAACACTCTAAATTATTCATCACCTATTTTGAAATAAATCAAAACTAAAAGGGAAGGGGAAGCAGTTTTTCCTCTCTCTCATCTCACCAAGAATAAAACAACAATCACCAGACACACATTACATGTAATGAGAAATATTGATTAATGTGCATATAAGTGTAAAACAAAAAATAAAAGACTAAAAGTAGCTATTCACTAATGAAAAAATATTAAGTTAAAACCAGTAATTGAGTTTAAGTTAAAAGGAAACCAATAAAATTGTATTTTCCAAATGAAACTGGTCTTCAAAACATCCCAATAAATCATGGAGGAAATGTTCCCAGGTTTTATTTAACAGACAATAAAACCCTGAGACAAGTCTGATTAGTATGTCACTTTGGTAAATGGCAAGCTAGCTATGATATAGGTCAGAATCACTTCATAGTATTAAATGATTTACTGATGTGTGGTCATCAAGGTGAGAGTTAAAAACTCAAAACAAAAACTTAAAAAGTGAAGACTCTCATTTCTGCTTGTAGAATTCTGGTGATAAGAACCACAGCTTATGTTTCAAAGAAGTTAGGTCCTCACAAGACTTCATATAAGAAGGTACACGTGTTGAAGGTGAAATGAAAAATGATAATTTATATGATAATCAACAATTTTTTGAAGGAAGCCTATTTTTCTTCCTCCACTCTTCCTTGATTTATTGAATGCAAAAAATTATGTTAAATAAAGAAATAATAAATACTTGAGGCTTCTTTTTGTTGTTGTTAATTACCATCAGGTCGAGTACAACTCATAGAGACCCTATGAACATAAGATCTGAAACCAATCCTGTGCCATTCTCACACTTCCTGACACACATGAAATCATTGCAGCTGTCATCATATCAATCCACCTGATTGAGGGTCTTCCTTTCCTTTGCTGACCCTTCACTGGTTCCAGCATCATGCCCCTCTCCAAGGAATAGTACCTACTAGCAATATGTCTGAAGTATGTGGAGGCGAAGCCTCATTATTCTTCCCTCCAAAGAGCATTCTGGCTGCACTATCTCCAAGATATATCTGTTCATTCTCTTGGCCATCGATGGGATATTCAGTGCTCTTCTCCAACACCACACCTCAAAGGCATAAATTCTTTTTCTGTCATCCTTACTTATTGTCCAGGTTTCATATACATAGCTAGTAATGGGAAAGACTATGGCCTGAATTGGGCATACCATAGTACTCAAACTGACATGACTACTCAGTAATTTAGAAAGGTCCCTAACTGCAGATTTTCCCAGTGCAATGCTTCTCCTTATGTTCTGACTGCTTGTACCAAGGTGTTAATTGTGGATCTAAGCAAGATGAAGCTGCTGACAGTTTCAATCTCCTTTCCATCCTTCCTGAAACTATCCTTTGGTTCAGTGGTAAGAATTTTTGTTTTCGTGTTATTAAGACACAATCCATACTGAAGGCTGCACTCCTTGGTCATCTGCAACAAGTGCTTCATGTTCTCCTCATTTCCAGAAAGTAAGGTTGTGTCATCTGCATAATGCAGGTTCTTGATGCAGCTCCCTCCAATCCTGATGCCAACTTCCTGGATAATTTGCTCAGCATATAGATTAAACAGGTATGGATACAGACTATAACCCAGATGAACTCCCTTCACAACCAAGCATTGCTCCCCTGCTCCATTCATACAACAGCCTCATGGTCCAGGTATAGGTTCCTCATGAGGATAATATGCTCTCTACAAGGAAACACAATGGAAAAGTGAACATAAGGAAACACTGACAATAAAAGGGGGGGGGGAATATACCAAGAAAATAAAAACCAGGAAAAAGCAGGGGTAGCTATATTAATCTCTGATAAAATAAATTTCAATGCAAACTACATATTGATTAAAGGATCAATAGAACAAGAGGACATACAATGATATATATCTACCCTCTGGTAGGCTTGTGGCAAGTAGCTGTGTTGCAATTCCAAAGGCACGAGTTTCAAATCTCACCAACTGCTCTGCAGAAGGAGGATGGGAAGTCTCCTCCTGTGTAATTAACTGCCTCTGAAAGCCTGCCAGAGGGCCAGCTATGGGTCGATTCTGACTCTATGGTACACAACAAAAACAGCATGCACCAAATGATAGAGCTGCAAAATATAAAACAAACATTAACAAAACTGAAAAAGTAAATAGATAACACCACTATCATCACTCTCAAGAAAAGACAGAACTACCATAAAAAAATTCAACAAAGACACTGAAGAAGTAAACCGTACAATAAACAAACTCAATCTCATAGATATCTATGGATTAATGCACCCAAAATAAACACAGTATACCTTCTTTTCCAAAGTGCATGGAATGTTCTTGAGCATAGATCACATTTTAGGTTACAAGGCAAGCATCAGCAAATTCAAAATCATAGAAATAATACAAAACATCTTCTCAGACAAAATTACTACAAAATTAGAAATTAATAACAAGAGGATAAAGGAGAGGAAACCCATATATTTGGAAGCTGAACAACAGCTTGCTTGATAATGAGTGGGTACTAGAAGAAATAAAAAATAAAATTAAAAAGTTTCTTGAAACAAATGTCAATGAAAACACCATTTACCAAAACCCCTGTGAAACAGCCAAAGCAGTAATCAGAGGTCAATTTACAGCAATAAGCAAATATATCAAAAAGCAGGAAAAAATGTTGACTCTCTAATCCAACCATTTCCAACAAATTGAAAAAGAACAGCAAGAAAACCTGACAACCTCTACAAAACACTTGAAATTATAAGAATTAAAGCAGAAATAAATGAAATAGAAAACAGAAAAACAATTGAAACCATCAACAAACCTAGGAGTTGGTTCTTCAAAAAGGTCAATAAAGGCAGCAAACCACTAGCAAAACTAACAAAGATCCAAATAATACAAATAAAAGATGAAATAGGTAATGTCACAACATAACCAACTAAAATAAAAAGGCAAACAATGGAATATTATGAAAAACCATACTCAAAAAAATATGAAAACTTAGAGGAAATGGACAAATACTCACAATCTACCTATACTGAAACCAACCGAAATTGAACACACCAACAGACTCATTACAAAAGAAGAAATTGAAAGGTAATAAAATAACTTGTAGTTAAAAAAAAAAGATGGTTTTACAAGTGAATTTTATCAAACATTCAGAGAAGAACTATCACCAATTCTATATGAACTATTTCAGAAAATAAAAAAAAAATAAAAATAGAATTGTACCAGACTCATTCAATGAAGCAAACATATCCCTGATACTAAAAGCCAGGTAACGACACCACCAAAATAGAAAACTAAAAGCCAATATCTCTCATGAATTTAAATGCAAAAATCCTGAATACAATCCTGGCCAACAGAATCCAATGATGCATAAAAAAAAATAATTCACCATCACCAAGTGTGATTCATAACAGGTATGCTAGGATGGTTCAACATAGAAAAACAATCAATGTAAGTCATCACATTAACAAAGCAAAGAAAATGAACTACATTGATTCTATCATTGATGCAGAAAAGGCCTTTAACGAAGTACAATGCCCTTTCCTGATTAAAATACTCAATAAAATTGGATTAGAGAGGAATGTTTTCAATATATTAAAAAGTATAGATACAAACCTGAGAACCAATATTGTTCTCAATTGAGAGAGACTGAAGGCATTCCTTTTGAGAAGAGGAACTAGGCAAGGGTGCCCACTATCACCCCTCCTATTCAATATTGGAAGTCTCAGTGATAGCAATAAGACTGTTGTTGTTGTTGTTATGTGCCGTCGAGTCGTTTCCGACTCATAGCAACCCTATGCACAACAGCCCTAAACCCTGCTCTATCCTGCGCCAACCGCACTGCCTCTGACACACCCATCCCGATTACCCCAGTCACTGAATCGATAAGACTAGAGAAGGAAGTAAGTGTATCCAAATTGGCAAAGAGGAGGTAAAATTATCTCTATATGCAGACAATTTGATACTTTACTTAAAAAACCCTAAAGATACAGCAAGAAAACTACTGGGCATAGTTGACCAATTCAACAAAGTGGCAGGATTCAAGATCAACATACAAAAGCTGGATTTCTCTACAGTGACAAAGAGAAAACAGAACTGGAGGCAAGAAAAACAATATCCTTCACAATAGCTAATCACAAGATTAAATACTTGGCAGTAAATCTAACTAGAAATACAAAGGATCTAATCAAAGAAAACTACAAAACATTACTATAAGAAACAAAAAGAGACCTGGAGAAATGGAAGTCTATACCTTGTTCTTGGATAGGAAGATTCAATATTGTAAAAATAATAATACTACCAAAGGCAATTTACATGTTCAATGCAATCCCAATACAAATACCAATTCCATTCTTCAATGAGGTGGAAAGGCAATTTCCCATTTCATTTGGAATGGAAAGACACACAGAATAAGCAAAGGACTCCTTAAAAAGAGAAACAAGGTAGGAGGTACCTCACTCCCTGATTTCAAATCCTACTTCACTGCCATGGTGGTCAAGACAGCATGGTACTGGTACAATGACAGACACATAGATCAATGGAATTGAATTGAGAATCCAACTATCAGCCCATCTACCTATGGTCAACTGATTTTTGACAAGGAGTTGAAATCATTAAGTGGGGAAAAAGACATCCTTTTTAACAAGAAAACCATCTACAGAAAATTCAAACAAGACCCACACCTCACACCACACACAAAAACCAACTTAAGGTGGATCAAGTACCTAGGATTAAAACCAAGAACTATAAACTTTATTAGAGAAAAGTTTGGAATAACTCTAGAAACCCAAATCCACAATATGAATAGTCTTCCAAACATCCTGAGAGGATAAAATAGATGAGTGGGACCTTCTAAAAATCAAATCATTATGCACATCCCATAACTTTTCTAACAGAGTAAAAGGGAAAGCCACAGACTGGGAAAAAATATTTGGCAATAACATGTCTGATAAGGGAGTTATATCTAGAATCTATAGAATATAGGAGCACCACAACAAGAAAAAGGTAAACAATCCAATTGCACAATGTGCACAGGATATGAGCAGACACTTCACCAAAGACGACATTAAGATGGTGAACAAACACAGGAAGAAAGGCTCAAAATCCCCAGCTCTAAGAGAGATGCAAATCAAAACAATTAATACCTATCAGCACACCCCAGTAAGAATAGCAAAATTTAACAGGCCTGCAAACAACAAATGCTGGCAAGGTTGTGGAGAAACTGGAACCCTTACTCACTGTTGGTGGGAGTGTAAAATGGTGCAACCACTATGGAAGGCAGTACGTCACTTTCTCAATAAGTTTGAAATAGAAATACCACTTGACCCAGCAATTTCACTACTGAGAATATAAAGAAACCAGAACTGCCACCCAAGCAGATATATGCACACCCGTGTTTATTGCTGCTTTGCTCACAATAGCAGAGTTGGAAACAACCCAAGTACATCAATAAATGAATGGATAGAGAATCTGTGGTATACACAATGGGATACTATGCAGCATTAAAAAAACAAGGAACTCATGAAATATTATACAAAATGGGTGACCCTGGAGGATATTATGCTGAGTGAAATATCTCAGTCACACAAAAAAAAACAACAAAAAAAACACAAACATACAAGCAAAACAAAAAAACCCACATAATGTCACTGTTGTAAGATGGTACTGACATTGGGTTGCGAGGAAACTAAGAAAAGAGGGGATAAATAATGCACACTGCAATGAAACAGATGAGGGAGAGAATTATTTAAAAGGGCTATATGATTAGGTATTATTTTCATGACAAAAAAGTCCAGAATAAGAGCTGCAAAGTAAAGTGGACTGGAGTGGGAGGTATTGTATAACAATGAAAGATTTTTTTTGTCAAGAAAAAAGCAATTGGGGATGGGGGAAGGAGGAAAATGTGCAACAATAAATGAACGGAAATCCAAGTTTTCTATAAGCTTTCATTAAAATTTCAATTAAAAAAAGATTCACAGGCAAATCAATGGCACATAACAACAACAACAACATCATTCATTAAGTTGAGAAAAAATGAAAATGTTGCCATGAAAGTACTTCAACTCATGGTGACCTCCTGGGTTTCAAAGCAGAACTGTGTTCCATAGAGTTTTCTATGACTATGATCTTCTGAACGTTGATAGATCATCAGAAATTTCCTCTGAAGTACCTCTATGTGTATTCAAACACCATCAACTTTTCGGTTAGTAATAGTGTTTAACTATCTGTGCCATCCAAGGACTCTTATTAATCAAATAACGACTGTTGTCAAGTAAATTCCAAAACACTTGGAGGACAAAGTAGAACTGGCCATAGCTTTCCAAGACTTTAAATCTATGTGGAAGCAGAGTGTTTCACTTCTCTCCCATGGAATAGCCAACGGATTACTGACTTTTGGTTAACAGCCCAACACATAATGCACCCTGCCACCAGAGCAACCTATTGGACAAATAAACCTCAAAATCAAACCCTCTACAGCTGAGTTGGTTCCAACCAACAGCAACAATCCACTGGGTTTCTGAGGCTGTAAATCATCATGAGATAGAGATGGTCTATCTTTCTCCAAAGGAGATTAGATTAGAATTGCTGACCTTTGGTTAACAGCCTAATGTAGTTTATAAACTGAACAAGAAGAGCTCCATTATTGGACAAATGTTTGTTGTTACGTGCCATGGATTCGACTACAACATATAATGACTCTATGAACAATAGTTCTGAAACTTGCCGTATCCTGAGCCAACCTCACTCATTCTGACACACCTGAAATCTGTCTTATTTTATTGTAACAATAACTTAATGCTATACATTCAATAGATTTTACCGGTAACTTTAAAAATTTGTCACAACCAACCCTATTTTGAAACTAAGAAAAAGCTGTTGAAGGCCAGCTTGAAAGCTGGGAAAGAGCAGACAGAGTCTTTGAACTCAGACAGAGGTGCACTGAAGCATAACTCCACACTTGCCAGTGGTGCTCTTCAGCAAGATACTTACCCTCTGTGAGTTTTAATTTAATTTTTTTAGAAAGTAAGGTGTGGTAATGCCTGACAAGGAATTGTGATAAATTAGATAATGAATAAAAAATTCTCAACACTTTGCCTTAATTTAGTTATTTTCTCTATTATTAATTAAATTTTTCAAAAACCAAACACAGTAGCTTTAAAAAAATAAATATATACTTTTATTTGCTTACAGTTCTGCTGGCGCCACTCATGGAATTGCAAGAATCTGAAGGCTCAATTGATCTTGGGCTGGATGGACTAAGCTGGGCTCATTCCTATGGGCTGGATGGACTAAGCTGGGCTCATTCACATGGGCTAGATGGACTAAAATAGGCTCATTCATTCTTATTAATCAAATAATGTTTGTGACTGCTATTGCTGACTAAAACCTATACTTCAATGTTGCTGGTTATGGGCTAGACTTCAAGCTCTCTGTGGCCCTTCATATTTCAAGACACTTGTCTGGGCTTCTTCACATGGTGATGACAATATTCAAAAAAGCAAGAACATAAGGTACAACAAAAGGTCTTTTGTGGTCTTTTGTTGTTGTTATGTGCCGTCGAGTCGTTTGCGACTCATAGCGACCCTATGTACAACAGCCCTAAACCCTGCTCTATCCTGTGCCAATCGCACTGCCTCTGACACACCCATCCCGAGTACCCCAGTCACTGAATCAATCCACCTCATAGAGGGTCTTCCCCTCCTGCGCTGTCCCTCTACTCTACCCAGCACGATGTCCCTCTCTAAAGACCTGTCTCTCCTTACAACATGTCCAAAATATGTAAGACGAAGCCCCAGAAATATAACGCATAGTACATTATTCAGAGTAAGTGAAAAAGATAGTACAGACGGAAGGCACACTAAAAACTGATTTCATCTCTTGATGGGGGACAGGCAATGTCACATTGCACACAGACATGCATAAAGAGATGAGAGACATTTAAGACTATATTTTGCAATCTTCAACAATCAACAGAATTGTTACTAATTCTATAGCATCTGTGATATCATTCTTCTTCTGTCTTCCAGCTCTCAGACACATGTTGCTGTGTACTGTCAAGAGTCACCTGCAACCCATAGCGACCCTATATATAACAGCTCTGATGTCTGCCCTGTCCTGAGTTAGTCTCACTGACTGTGACAAATTTACTCCCATTATCCCAGTTACTGTATCAATCCATCTCATCTGGGGTCATATTTAAACTGTTATCACTGCTCTTCAGTAATTTAGAGAGGAAAAATCGATGCCTTCGAGTTGTGGTGTTGGAAAACACCACTGAATATCACAAAGATTGAAGGGGGGGGGGTGGAAACCACAAATAATCAGGAAACACCAACAGCGTCAAAGAGTATCTCTTGGAAAACCTGTTGCCAGAGTGTTCCCTGGAGGAAAGGATGGTGGAACTATGTGTCATATATTTTAATATTGTTGCTAGGAAAAGCTACTCCTTCAAGAAGTATATTGGGCTTGGAAAGGTAGAGGGAGGGTCAGCAAGAGACAGGAAGACCCTCAATGAGATGGATTAGCACCATGACTGCAACAATGGGTTTAAGTGTGTTAGAGATGATGAGGATGGTACAGGATAGGCCAAGGTGATTCAGATTTGTTATTCACAGGGTTGCTATGAGTCACACTTGACTTGACAACACCTAACAACAATAATGGTTATCTTTCAACTATAAATAATCACAGAATTTAAGCTTTAAAAGCTGAAAAGAAATATTAGCTGTGTTTCCCAAAACAACAGTAACTAATACTCTGTTGCTTCATAAAGCCCAGCTAGACTTCAAAGGAAGTCTACACCATCTTATTGTCTTATACACCATCCTATTAACTATTATTAATAGACTGATAACCACTACAGTTTTTAAATAAAATTTTTATTTGTACTGGTGTACTTACAAAGTTCATATAAATTGTTTTTCATACCAGATATTTAGAATATTATTTTCAAAAGGCTGTTATCTTTGGAAACAGGTAACTCACAGAGAATTAATTTGGGAAGGTTTATAAATAATGTCACAAAATGGGAAACTAATTTGCTGCTACAACTTTTACCTAAGCCATAATAAAATGGGTCTGAGTATTTCTGTTTTCAGAGTGGTAAATTTCTAATAGAATATTCCACAGCAAATAATATCAAGATTATCTGGTTCACCGTCTCACTCCAGCAAGAGTGGCAAAGTTTAACAGGGCAGCAATTAATAGATGTTGGAGAGGATGTGGTTATCTTATACATTGTTGGTGGGATTGTAAAATGTTGCAACCATTCTGGAAGGCAGTTTAGAGCTTCCTCAAAAAGCTGAACAGAGGAATTCCATATGACCCAGCTATTCCACTACTTGGAATACACCCTGAGAATATGAGAACCTGGGCACAAACTGAGATTTGTATAGAAAGTTCATAGCAACATTAGTCACCATTGCAAGAACATGGAAACAGCCCAAATGTCCAACCACAAACAAATGGATTGAGAAATTATGATACATTCCCAAAATGGAATACAATGCTGCACACAGGAGCAATAACTTTGTAAATTATTACCTAATTTGGGAGGGACTGGAGAGCATTATTCTGGGTGAACTAACTCTGTCCCACAAGGATAAATATTATAAAAGATTATTATTGTAGAATGAGTATAAGGATCCAGGAGGGGTAGGAGAGGCTGGAAGCAGAGGGATGTGGATGTCCAGGGGGAAGGGAGAATAATCATTGGGTTGTACAATTTGATGGGGGGGTGAGGGAAATTGAAAGAATTTGTTTGAATTTGTATTAGAATTCTGTGAATAAACGAGTGAAAAAAAATTATCTTGTTCACTTATGTAGTATATCTAAAAAACTGTTTGGTGCCATTGAGTCAGAACCACCCATAGCTGATCCTTTTGTGGGTTTTCAGGGCAATAAGTTGCATGGGAGGAGACTGTCCATCATTCTTCCATGAAGCAGCTGGTAGACAGATTTTGAACTGCATGCCTTTGGGATTGCAGCACAGGGTCTTACCACTAGGTCACCAGAGCTTCCTAAATGGTTTGTAAAAGCCTATAGCTTGTAGAAACTACAGTTTGTAGACTAAAGTCCACCTGACCCAAGCCATGGTCTTCACAATTAATTGCTATGCAATAGAAAGCAAGAAAATGACTAAGGATGAGGGAGGAAAACATTAGCTCCTTTGAGTTGTGGTGCTAGAGAAGAGTAATGAACATACACTATGCACTGCCAAGAGAACAAACATATCTGTCCTGGAGAGAGTGAAACCAAGCTGTTCCTTGAAGGGAGAGATTCTGAAGCTTTGTCTCACATACTTTGGGCATGTTGCCAGGAGGAGCTAGTAGTCCTTGGAGAAGGACATCATACTTAGAAGGGTGGAGAGACAGTACAGGAGAGGAAGACCTTGGATGAGATGTATTGACATAGTTACTGGAGTAATGAGGGTAAATTTGTCAGTGAGAGTGGCTTGGGATAGGGTAGGGTTCAGGGCTAATGTGCTTAGAGTTGCTATGAGTCATGGGCAACTTGAAGGCACATAACAATGTGTAGAAACTAGGCCATTTGTAAAAACAGTTTGTAGCTTGTAAAAACAATTTGTGGAAACTAGGCTTGTAGTTTGTAGAAATTAGGCAATTTGTGATATATCCATGAAGAACACAGTAAGAGAAGAATTTTGTTGTGTGATGCAGGCAAGAGCCCGAGTGGTGTAGTGGTTAAGCATTCAGCACTAGCTAACATGTAAACAGTTCAAACTCACTAGCTTGGCATAAAGCTGGGGCAACTGACTTCCATACAGATCTACAGCTCTGAAAATAATCCTCTGTCTTAAAGGATCCTTCCGAAGCAGAATTGACTCAACAGCAATGGGGTTTTTTGGTGATGCAATTAAATAGCTAGCTAGGCCCAGAGATCCATTCATATTTTGTTAAGGGGATAAAGATTATTACAGGCAATAATGTTACATAAGCTATTAAACAAAAAAGGTAGGTGTCAAAACAAATCTTGACATTTACCTGTAACTTCTTATATCAAATTCCATTTCACTTTAATTTCTTATACCTATGGTAAGTCACAAAACAGCAACAGTTACCACAACTTTCTGCAACACGTCTCTCTAAAAAAATTCATTTCTAGAGTCACAGTCCTTAATACAAGTCAATGTACTTTCTTCAGAGGATCTCTGGGTTAAGCGAGGATAAGGGAATATCATTAATCACACTGCATAATGAGAATTGCTCCTTTAGAAGGAAAGAAGTAAAAGAAGTAACTACTTTATTTGGCTTCACACTTCATTTTGGTCAAACATTCTTCTAAGTGGTATATCCCTGGTCTGTCCATTTGATGTACAGAGGTAACTCTTGGGTGCTGTGATGCTAAACACGGTGACACTGATGTGTCAAATGCAATAATGGTTACTCATGGTGGACAGTGTTTGGTGGAGCTCCCTGATTAAAATAAGCTTGGAAGCAGGAGGGGCATCCACTTCCGTAATAGCTTGCCTCCGGAAACCCTAGGAACCTGGAGGAAAGATGAAAGTTATACAAGTGTTCAGGTCTTTCGTTCATAGGATTGCTATGAGTCCTCTATGACTCAATGGCACTTAACAACAACAACTTTATTTGGCAGTATGGTGAACAGAGAATCAGTTCCGGGAATGCTTAATTCTACCAATAAAGACATTTCTACATTTTTCAATGAACTCTAACTTTGTCACTTTTTAAACTGAAACACCATTGCAACATTATTTCATAAAGAACAGTTGGAAATGCAACAACTGTTCAACTCTTTTACAACAAAATGGTACTGTCTAATTTATAACAGGTAGTCTCAGTGGCCTAGGGGCACGGAGCTGTGCTGCCAACCTAAAGACACACAGTTTGAATCCACCAGCTGCTCCATGAGATAAGCATTGACTTCCACAATTTCCTGCCTCTGAAAACTCACTGGAAAGTCAACTATGAGTCAGTTTCAATGTGGCGGCACATTACACAAATTTATAATAATAACAGAGAGAAATTCAGTAATATGTAGTAAATGTAATATGATTTTTAGGGTATTTGAAAATGCAGATTAACTCATTGTGACTTTCACCAACCCTTTATGACTGAGTAGAAATGCCTTATAGGGTTTCTAAAACTATAATCTTTACTGAAGCAAACTGCTTTATCTTTCCCCTATAAAGCAGCTAGTGAGTTAAAACTGCAACCCTTTCAGTTAGAAGCTGAGTTTTTTTTAACCACCAGCCTATCAAGATACCTTATTCTGATTTATTAGAAAGAAGTTATTGACTTCCTGATTTATACTTAAAGGAAAAATTGGCTATTTTCTAAAATTATTTTGTTTTAATTATTGCACAGTCCTACATGGCTGATAGGTGCAGCACATAGGTATACACGGAAAAGTTATCATTTTTCAAAATAGTGGCTATTCTAACATTTTTAATTATATTGCTTACTAATTTTAATTGTCATCATTTAAAAAGGCAGTTCCAAAGTGCATCTTGAACAAACAGAAAAGCAATTAGCCTAAATTAATTGCTTTGCTGATGTGATTTGCACTACGTATGCTTGGTGGTTTTGAAACTCATGCCACTGCTTTCAAAACTTGCTGTTCTGATGATTTTTCAGCCTATATTTGCACCAGAGCAATTAACCAGATAATTGTTCTAATGTGAACCTGGCCTTAATCAGTACATTTAGGTTCACTGTAGCAATTAAGCAAATACTAAGCATACATTTAAAGGATAGCACTTAAAAGTACTATAAGCAGAGTTAAGGAGAAACTTGCAATATCTATTTCTTTCCCATACAGACATACTTGTTTCACCCATAAACAAAGGGAAACTCTAACTGCCTCCCGGGGCTAAAGAAGTCCCTTTTCAATTAATATTAAGAATTAAATACAAAAGGAAAGTGATGTATTTTGGGGTTTTTTTCCCATTTTTTTGTTTTTGGTTCTTATTTTTTAAATGCTGCATATTTATGGGTTCCACATCTATGGATTCAACCTGTCTCTGAGGGAAAAGCAACTAAGTGTTCAAAGCAATCTTCCAAACTCTAAGAAGTACATAGCATTTATAGTCTTAGATATCCTAAGTAATCTAGAGTGACTTAGAGTACACAGAAGGACGTGTACAGGTTATATGCAAACACTATGCCACTTTCTATAATCGACTTGAACATTTCAGGTTTGAGTACAAGATACTGAGGACCACTGTATCCCACAGTCCCAGGATATATCCAACTGATTTGACATTACAATTCTATACATTGTTCATAAAATGAAGCTATGGCTTTAATACAAACAGCAAGCTCTATCTGGATACAGACAATGATTTAAACCCTCATTTTAGTAAGTATATACTTTATTCAAAAACAAATAAATCTGGAAGAGTGAGATAATTTTAATCAACTGCCTAAGTTTCAGCCAGACTTGAAGCCAAATTTAAAGCAGATTTATTCCTCCTGAAAAAGCAGCACTACAAATCTCTCAAAACATATGCATTAAATTACTCCTTTGAGCTGATCTCTGGGCAAGGCATGAGGAGTAATACTGGGGCATAGTACCAGAGAGGAAGATACTGGATATCCTTACAAGAAACTCTAACAAAAATTACACTGTCGTCAGTGACATGTGTCTGACCAATGGAGTGATGTGCCACATATTCAGCTAGACACAAACATGATGCAACATCTCACTAGAATCACGCTGTATTTTTATAAAATAATTCTTATTCATTATAAGGAAAGTTGCTAGGAAGATTTCAATTACAAAACCGGTACCAAAACAATTTTATGCTGTGCTCTTTAATACTTATGTTGTAAGTTCCTATTTTTTACTGTTTAAATATGTTATCAGTTGAGGAACTACATACCTAAAATCTTTTCATTTTTGTGAGGTCTAAGGTCCTAAAGTGAAAGCACCTCTGACATTCTTCATGTGTTTGGAAAGCACTACCTTTCCTAACTTATATAAAGACTGCCATACAGAAAATAGCCCAGCCACAGCCATGTCAGATCTGTCATTATTTATTATTACCAATAAAGCTTGAGCAATTTCTCTTCTGGTTAAACATGTGTGTATCTCTCTCCTAAAATATTTCCTTATGCCACTGTTCATAAAATATTTTACGGTGAAGCAAAATCCCTTGCACTAAATTAATAACTAATCACAGGAGATATTTATCATCTCAAGTCTTTTACAAGAAAATTGTCAGATCTAATCACCTTTCTCATATTTTCACTATTTGCTAGGATTCATTTATCATACATTTTAAAATTTTGACAACAGTGAGTTATTTTAATTACTGCTTCTGGTTATGGGGACTAAGAATAGACCGACTCTTCTGGGGATGAGGAAAAGAGTAGGATGGCAATTCTACCATTGTTGGCAATTCTAAAACAGTTCTGAGGTTAAAAAAAACCCTCAGATTTACAGGTTACAGCACTGTAAATGGTTAATAATCATATAAAAGATATATGAATAAAAATTATATTAAAGAAGGTTCCATTTAGGAATCAGAATCAAGAGTTCTGATTTTATAACTCATAAAACATCAAAGTTTTTAAAAGTCTTTGATGGCAGTGGGTTTGTTTCTTGAAGTACAAATCAAATGCTTAATATATCTGTTTGCTCATTTTTATATTGCCTGGAAAAAAAAACACACAAAAGCAGTAGCAGCACTTGGATCAGCACATCTAACATTACTCAGAATGATTCCAGAGAATATTCATCACTAATTAATATTATTTGCACAAATGTTTACTTATGCATTATTTCTTGCTACAAACCAATGGCAAAGCAGAAATTTAAAGCTATCATTTCCGTGTTAGATCTCTTAATAAAAATTTGGATTATTCTAAAAGGTAAAATAAAGTTATCACAAAGCATTATAAGCAAACATACCCAATCCAGTTTCCAACCAATCTCGAAAAGTGGAGGAAATATTAGCACTACAGAAAACCCATCCAGAGTTTTAAAGCAAGCTGTGACATACGTATTTCATATTTAATGTTTTTCATTTAACTTTACCATGTTAAATGATACAATGTTTTTGTTATGTGCCATCAAGTCAAACGACTCATAGGGACCCCAAGTACAACAATCCTGAAACCTGCTCTATCCTGTGCTGTTACTGTAAAGTATCTTCAAAAATTATTATTTAGAAATAAGAAACACTGAAAGACCTGAGACCCAGCCCTACCAAAATCACTATCTATGCAAATGAAAGAGTCCCATTATCCTAATACACTAATAATCTCATCTGAAAATAATTGCACAAATCATTGTATCATGCAAACATAGCCTTTTGCAGAAAAATGTAAATAGTTATTTGAAAACTTTATCTTAAAGTGCACAGACTATTGCTTAATAGTGGTACTGAAACCTTCAACAGATAAAGCGTCTTTCTTCTTATACTTAGAGACAATGTATTCAATGTATATCCCACAATCTCCTATAATAGTCAATGGTTAAGTGCTTGTTATTACTGACAGAGGACATTCACAGAGAACAAAATACTTTTAAAATAAACGTACATGAAAGTCTTTAGGTTGACTTATGTCCAGCAAAACACACTGTGGCTAACCTTGAGGAGAATGGGAATCCCAGAACACCTGATTGACCTCATGTGAAACCTATTCTTACTCAGATGAGAAAACGGAGCAAGGAAACACTGCATGGATCAAAATCAGGAAGGTAATGTGTCAGGGATGTGTTCTTTCTCCATACTTTTTCAATCTACATGCAGAAAAGATTAAACAGGAGGCGGGCCTTTATGAGGAGGAATGTGGCATCAGGATTGGACAATCTGCCTCCATTGATGACACAACTTTTCTTGCTGAAACAGAGGAAGACCTGAAGTACTTGCCGCAGAAGGTCAAGGACTGTAGTCTTCAATATGGATGGAAGCTCAACACCAAAATGACAAAGATTCTCACCAATGGGCCAAATGGCAGCATATCATGATGGACGGAAAAGAGATTGGGATTTTTAACAATTTCAGCTTGCTCAAAAACAAGATAGATCAACACTCTTGGTACCAGCAGACAGGAAATCAAAAGATAAATTGCACTGGGGAAATGTACCGTCAAGACCTCTCCAGAGCACTGAGAAGTAATGCCAGTCAAGAGAATAAAGTGCACCTGATTCAGGCAATGGTCTTCACAATGACTAAGGTTGACAGACAGCACATAACAAACAACAACAACATGAATCAGACACATGACGGAGGATGAGAGCAGAAGAATGGATGCCTTTGAGTTGGGGTGCTGGAGAAGAGTATTTAACACACCATGGACTGCTAAGAGAACAAACAGTTAAGTTCTGGAGAGGGTAAAACCAAGCTGCTTCTTGGATGTTAGGATTTGGAAACTCCAACTCACATACTTTAGGCATCCTGCTAGGAGGGATTAGTTCCTGGAGAAGGACATCATACTTGGAAGGGTGGTGGACCACACAAGAGAGACAGACCCTGGATGAGAGGGACTGAGTCAGTAACGGGGGTAATGGAGCAGGTATGTCGAGACAGTGTGACTGGCTCATTACAGGGCAGGGTTCAGCATTACTTTACATAGGGTCACTATGAGTCATAGGCAACTCAACAGCACATAGCAGCAATAGCAATATGCCAGACACAGGAAGCACTAATGGCCGAGTGGTAAGAAGCTGCACTGCAATCCCAAAGGCATGCAGTTGGAATCCACCATCTACTCAGCAGGAGAAAGATGAGCAATTTCCTCCTGTGCCGAGAACTGGTGGGTCATAATTGGTGTGTCAGCTATGGGTCAGATCCAAATCGACAGCACACAATAACAATAAGAAGATGGCTAAGACTTTCTACTTTTTCTCAAGAACCTAACAGAAAATAAAGATAATTACATTTTTAGTTATTAGATTGTAAAAAAATATAATTCTGTATGTCCAATATAATAATCATAATTTGTTTCCCTAATAGTGCCCTTGACAGCACATAACAAAGCGACTTGATGGCACATAACAACAACAATGGTGGCCTAGTGGTAAGAAGCTGTGCTGCAATGCTGAAGGTACATGGTTCGAATCTCACTAGCTGCTCCATGAAAGGATGGACAATCTCTTCCCAGGGGATTAACTGCCTCTGAAAACCCACTGGAAAGGCAGCTGTGGGTTAGTTCCTACTCCACAGTACAACAATGACAATGTTATTCATCATACTTAATGCTTGGTCTCTCATGAAAATCATTCAAGGCTTCTAAAGAATGACTTTATAATGAACAATCCAAACCAGGAAAAGAAAATGCCAGAAGGGGTGACAGAAATGCTAAGCCTGAGCATATACTAGCACAGTACGTGTGGTCTGGACTAGGACAGTCAAACCAGGGTATACTGCCACTCGAGTTCCAAGGCAAACTAGGTCTGGGAGAGATCATGGTTAGAGTTGAGATAATGAAGACACAAAAAAGAGTTCCTGTCTTAGTGTCAACACAACAGTTGTGAGCCCTAGAATAAATGTGCAGCATATTGTTGTTGTTGATTGCCTTCAAGTCGAGCATGACTCATAGTGACCCTATGAACAAAAGGCCTGAAGCCTTTCTACATTTCTCTCTCATATAAGAACAAGTTTATAATTCCTTTCTCAAGGCTGTTGTAAAAATTAAATGAAGCAATGCATGCAAATACTAACATAATGTCTGGAAAAAATAAAATATATAACAAAAGTGCAAACTGTCATTAGCTATTCTTATCTTTGGTGGACGATAAAAAGATAAAGAAAACAATCTTTGATCTCATCAGCACTAAAAAACTCAATCATAATTTTAAAGAGAGAGAACTAAACACAGAGGGAAGCTCTGATGGCTTAGAAGTAAGGAGTTGTCCTTTTGCAGATATTTTTCCAATTTTGCCAACACCATTTGTTAAAAAGGCTGTCGTTCCCCCACTTCACTGATTTCATCTCCT
>NW_006399906.1:2150411-2160653 GCF_000299155.1 Elephantulus edwardii | reverse complement strand
AAGAAGTAAGGAGTTGTCCTGCCAACACAAAGGCAAGTGGTTCAAAAATACCAACAACTCCACCAGAAAAGATGAGAAACTGTCAAGCAATTGCCTCTGAAAACCCACTGGAGTGTCAGCGAGGAGTTGGCTCTGGCTCAATGGCATGCCAACAACAGCAATGTTCAGAAGAAGCAGAAATTGTCATTTTGTAGGGTTTTTTTTAGATGGTATATTACTTAATATGATATTATATTATGGCAGTATTGTGGCCTAGTCAATAGGGAATTGCACTGCTACCTGAAGACCAAGCACCTCTGGAAGTCCAAATCCACAACCATTCTTCAGGAGAAAGATGGATAATCTCTTCCCATGTGATTTACAAGTAGACTCAGAACCCATCTGATGGGTCGGCTACAAGGTGACTCAGAAGTCAATGACAATGAGTTTCTTTGAGTTTCAATATAATATTATACTTCCAGGGAAGACTTTTCAGATAACTGAATGTAGAAAATATAGCCACCTCAAATAAACGTCCTTTGCTTACGAAGATTCTACTCCTTCCTAATAATGCAATACCTCTAGAAAAAAATCAAAACAATAACACCAAATAAACACAACAGATCTAAGCAAAGGTCTAAAGAAATAACTAAATTCTTATTTTAATAATGCTCCATATAACCAGTCACAGCCTAAAGGTAGGTGGTTCAAATGCACCAGCTGTTCTGGAAGAGAAAGACCGACAACATCCTCCCTTACAATATATAGCCTTTGTAAATCCACGTGAGGTCATCTCAATGACACTGAACAATAGCTACTAGAAACATTAAATAATGACACACGAAAAGCATGCAGATAGATTGTACCCGTGCTACAGAGGCAAGAGAGTTTAACTATCAACCCCACTTCAGACCTGCTTCAGTAGCCAGTTGTATATGTGCTTTCTCTGAATTTGCAAGTTTCCAGGTTTTTATAGGAGAAAATTATTGAAACTCCATACTCAAAGGTGAAAAGTATTCCTCTCCTTCAGACCACCTAACTTTAATAGAAAACAAAAATATTCTCAAACTCAAATTCATCTATGCCTGGTGGATTGAATGGATATGTTTGTCCCCCTTGGGCAATTTTTAAACCTATGTCTCTAGATGAATTAAGTAATATGAGGGGATCGAAATGAAATAAAATCCTAAATCCACTGTGACATGACATTCACAGGAAGATGGTAGATTATCCATCTAGTCTTTCAACACTTATAAATACAATATATAGCATATGTTCACAAAACAATTCTTAGAAATAAAACACAATGGGCACTCAGCAAATATTTTATATCACCAACACCTGCTCAAATCCTCTCTGAACTTTATTTCTAAATGTCACCGTTTTTTATTGAATCAATGGAAATTTGAAAGAAGAAACAGAATAAACATCCAGAGAAGATCAGGGGAGTTAGAAAAATCTTTATAATAAAGCCTCATTGAGTTTTACATGAGCCAGGGTGCTGTCAGTCTCTCTGAAAGGGGTGGTGGAATAATCTGTCATTCTACAACTGAAACCTGAGGAAAGCTGAGAGACTAAAAACTGAGACTCAGAAAAATGAAGGAGAATGAGCAGTATTAATATTTTTCTTAATGAATTCCATAATAAGCATAATAAAGGAATCATGACTCAAATGCCAAGCACATACTGCACAGCAAATAAATTCATTTTAAAAATAACTTTAAATCACAGGCATAAAGTTGGAAGCAGTTTAGTCAACCTACTTCAATACTCCTTAAAATTCAAGGAACTCTTTTGCAATAGAGTTTGAACACAAAAAATAAGTGCTCTACACTAGAAGTGAATAAATGATTCTGAAGGTTTTAACTTATTTTAAGCTGAATTCTATCTTCCTCTGAACTACTTATCCTAAGGGCCAAATTTTAACCCCTGAAGTAACCAAGAACTAATTTAAAGAGTCTACTCAACTAGCTATCACCTGACAATCTATTTTATATATTTTATATTTTTAAACCTATTTTATTTATAATTGAAAATCTAAAAATATCTATATATTAGATCCTAAGGAAGGACTAAATTTAGTTTGTATATTGATGCCGGGGAGAATGATAACATAAGAAAAAGTGCCTGGTGGGAACAGTGGAGAAATGGAGAAAGACCAGAGAAATTAAGTTAACCTAACAAATAGTGGCTCCAACATTGTTAGATTTTCACAATTTTCTAAGACAAAAATTTAAAAAAAAATTCTGTGGATAATCCTAACTTTTAAAATAGTAACTAATTCAATTTTTATTAATGTTGTAGGCAAACAAAATAACTTGTGGACTAGACTCAGATATAGTCCACCATTTTGCAACTTCAAAAACCTATCCTTAAAAATTCTACTTAAAAAGCAAATACCTATAGCAACTATTCTAAACTGTATCACAAATAAAATGAAATAATAAAATACTGCTAAAGAACCAAGTCAGAATTCTCTGAAGTGTAGAGTCAATGTATGCTGATATAATAGTTCTCTTTACCAAAATACAACATGTGCACCGTAAATTAAATCCTTAAAAACATAATTCTAGTTATTTGCATCTTACAAGTTTAAAGGTTTCCATTTTTAAAACTGCAAATTAAAAGAGAAAAATTCTAGCTAAGTAACTCTTAAAGAAAGAAGTTATATTAATAAACAGCCAATAACTAGCCTGGTTTGTTACGTTCTGACTTTTGTATAATCATGGAGTTGTACACTTTGATGGGTGGAGGGTGAGGGAAATTGGAAGAATCTGTTATGGAAAACAATGTATTCAAATTTCATAAATAAACTAGTATAATAATAAAAAAAGATGGAAGGAGTACACAGAGTCACTATAACAAAAAGAATTGCATGAAACAGAAAAATTTCATGAAACAATATATGATCAAGAGCTAATGAAGATGAAGGAAGAAATTTAAGCTTCTCTCAAGGAAATGGAAACAAACAAGACATCGGAACTGACAGCATACCAACTGACATATTTCAACAAATAGATGCTATACTGGACACAGTCGCCAGGTTGTGCCAAGAAATATGGAGGACACCACCCAGTCAACTAACAGGAAGAGATCCATATGTATTGCCATTCCAAAAATAAATGATCCAACAGAGTAAGGAAATTACATATACAAGGAAGATCCTATTGAAAATTAAAAAAAAATAAATAAATAGAACAGTATACAACAGAAAATTGCCAGATGTGCAGGCTGGATTTAGAAGAGGCACAAGGGACATTATAGCCAATGTTAGATGAATCTTAGCTGAAAGCACACAATACCAGAGGGATGTCTATCTGTGTTTCATTGACTTTTCAAAGGCATTTGACTGTGTGGATCACAACAAACTGTGACTAATTGAGAGAAATAGGAATCCCAGAACCTCATTGTGCCTGTGTAAAACCTGTTATTAGACCAGAAGGTAGTTGTCAAAACAGAGCAAGGAAATGTTGCATGGTTGAAAATCAGCAAGGTGTACACCAAGGATGCATCCTATGTTCATACCTTTTCAAACTATATGCAGAACAGATCATTTGGAAGGCTGGGATCTGTGAGGAGAAATGTGGTATCAGGATTAAGAAAGGTTCATCAACAACCTGTACTATACAGATGATGCAACTTTCTTTGCTGAAACTGAGGAGGACCTGAGGCATTTGCTGCAGAAGGTAAAGGACTGCAGCCTTCAAAATGGACTGAAGCTCAGCATCAAGGAAACAAAGATTTCAACACTGGGCTAATTGGTAACTTCATGATAGATGGTGAAAAGATGATACTGTTAACAGCTCAGCTTGCTTGGCTCCACAATCAACACTTTTGGTACCAGCTTCCAGGAAATTAAAAGATAAATTACACTGGGAAAAAAACCACCCATCAGGGACCTCCAAAGTATTGAAGAGCAATGATGTGAATCTAGAGACTAAGGTGTGCCTGTGTCAGGCCATGGTCTTCACAATAACTTGCTATGCATCAGAGAGCTGACTAAGGATGACAGAAGAATCAACGTCATTTAGTTTTGGTGCTGAAGATTAGTATTAAATATACCATAGACTGCTAGGAGAACAAAGAGAACAAACAGGTTCCACTGGAGAGGCTGAAACCAGACTGCTCCTTGGAGACAAGGAATTTGAAGCTTTGTCTTGCAAGGTACCAGCATGTTCCAGGAAGGAGTAGTCCTTGGAGCAGGACATGTTTGGGAGGGTGGAGGGACAGCACAAAAGAGGAAGACATTGAATAAGATCAATTCACTCAGTGACTGGGGTAATGGGGTAGGGTATATCAGAGACAATGAAGTTTGTTCAAGACAGAGCAGGGTTCAGAGCTATGTACATAGGTTCACTACAAATGACAAATGACTGGAGGGCACAAAGAAACAATATATTTGATTATGCCCTCCAGATCACAGGACTAAACTTTTTTAAAAGGGCTAATTATTTCAAATTGAAACCGGGAGATTAATTACTGTCTTGAAAAGTCAATTTAAAGTTAAAAATAGCTTTTGTAAAGAACTTTTAAGAATCAATTATGATTTCAATGAATCCTTATTGACAGCACAAGAACAAAAGAGCTACCAAACATAATCCCTTTTAAGATGCTTAGAATAATTTTTGTGTTTTACATAATGGTTAGGACCAAATTTGATGTGAAGTAACAAAGATTTATATCAAATACAAATAAACATTTCAATAAATTTAGAGTCAAAGGGAGTAGAGGAAACATAACAACCAGATGTTTAATTTAAACCATTGATAGAAATAGTTGGTGTCCTCTTTTCATAAACCACTTGGATTTTATTTGCATTAAAAAGCAATGGTAAATGTCAAATGCCTACCAGTCCATCCTTCTGAATACAAGAAAATATCATGCTGTTTAACTCTCTAAACACAAAAAGTGCTTTTAGAAAAACAAAGAAAAGGAACAGCATGTCTTAGTCACACAGATCAATCCCTGAATGTTTATAAGTACCAAAGGCATAACAATAGTAGTGATCAACTACTAATTATTTTAAATGTTGAACTTCAAAAATGTTTACAAATAAGATTTTTTAAATCTAGGATAAATCTCATGGACAAAGATGTGAGCATCAGAATTTATTTTCATGTGAAGAATTACTCTTGGGAAGTATTATTAAATATACACCTTTTTCTGTTTTGCATGTTCTGTATAAAATAACATAAATGTTCTAGAATACTGTCATTATAAAACACGATGAATTAAGTAAAAAATTAATAATTTTACATTGTATGTCTATTGTGAACCTAATTAACTCATTAGCCATCTTTTATTTATTAATTTTTTGTTCTCAATCCGGTTTTTCCTCTAGCAATGATTTAAAAAAAAAAAATGCATCGACCTAAAACACTAATGTTATGCAAACAAAAGACAACGTTCAATAAGAATAGTATGACCTTCAACTGAACAAAAACTGTTGGGTGGGTTAAATGAGAACATGTGTAAAATGCTTATCAATTACCTGGTAAATAAAGGTTAAGTTCCTCCCCTCTATTCCTTATGAGGATCACTATCATCTCACTCATTAAGTCTTATATCACCTAAGGAGAGCAACTTTTGGTAGCCACAGGTATTCAGCGTTCGTATTTAGTAGAGGGTTAATAAATGCTTCCTGATTTACTGGAGGATAATAATAATGAACAAATGTAAAAAAGAAGCTAATTGATAGGCTAAATGCATTAGTGCATTCCAGTGCCCTCTATAGAAAAGGTTACTAACCCATCTCAGCTAAGTGCTAAAATTATAATTAAGTCTGATGAAAGTCCTAGATTTATACCAATATAATTACAAATATTACTTAGCTTGATAATATAGTATGGCAAGAACAATGAGATGAGTAATTTAGATGATACTGCAAAGTGGGTTTTAATGTTTGAAACTTCTATTACAGTACACAGGATAAGTGCAAGTAGTGTAATTAAAACCTAAAAGAGTCTGATCTTAAAACTCTACTGCTCAACCTCATTAAAATGCATGCTTTCTCAATTAATTCAAACTTTTCCATTAAAAACATAAAAATACACTTTCATTCTTTGCAAATAAATCTCTACAGTAGATATATTTATGATCAAATATCAAATAACCATTAGAGTTAGTAAAAAAAAAATTAAGATTGAAACAACACAGGTTTCATTACATGGAACCTAACAAGGCAAGTAGAAGAAAAGATGAAGTGAGATTAGCCTAGCCTCCCTCTTTTTTCATTTGTCAGGTTCCAGTTTTAGCCAATTCAGGATGTGAAGAGCCAGAAGACTCCTAAGTAGAGTATTTAGTTAGGTGAGAACTTCTAACAATATATGGAATACATCTTATTTACTTCTATATGAAAGTAAAACACTATTGGTAGCCTATATTAAGAAGAGAAAACAAAACAAAAACCCACACAACAGAAAATAAACCATTTGTGAAGTTAGGAATCCTTTATACCTCTACTTAAGAATCTCATTAACCTAATCAGCAGTGCCAATGCTAATATACAAATGTTTCCATTATAACAGCTTGCTTTCAAGGTTTTTCACATTTTTTTCCTTCATGTAACATTTCAAGAAAAATGTTTATTATATTCTGTATGAAAAGATTTATCACTTTTACATTCATCCACAACATATTCCACTGTCCATCACAAGACTTCTCTTTCCAAATCAAATTGTTTATACAGAAAACAAAATGTGATCCCTGAAAAGGGGTCAGAACAAATGTTCCAGATAAGATTCTGATAATAATTTTCCTTGATAAGTGAGCAGTAATCCAATCATAAAAGCTACAAAAATATTAAAGTGACAAATAACAGATACTGAATGAGACAGAGGAAACCTCAAGAGACTGCTCTAAATGATTAGGCAAATATTTTCATCAAAACACATAAAAATTTTGCCACAAATAAATACAGTAGATGTATTAAAACAATAAATCTATGCAGTTTTCAAATTTTAAATCAAATAATTTGAAAAGGCATGGTTCCATTAAATTTTACTTGAAGTTGACCTGCCTTGGTATAATTAGCATTGGAATGTAGAATTTTCCTGCAGAAAAAGGATTTTAAAATGCTACAATGGTTACCTGTCATTTATGATCCAGTTCAGACAGAGATTAAGAGAGCTGAGATTTTTGCACCTCTTGACAATTTCCATCACAGTTTCATTATCCAGTTCAGTGATATGACGTAGGTCCAAGCTGGAAAGGTTTCTTAGCTGAGATAAATAAAATAAAAAATAAAAACTAAGCCTCATGTTCATTCTCAAAATTTATAAATATAGCTAATTACAAGGTAAAATTTCACTGTACAATATTCAAAATAGAGTAATACGTAAGAATCACTTAAACTCTATTTCAAATTTACATACTAAGTTAGAAGTCAATGTAGATATCCATGGTGACCCAAATTTCTACATATCAATCTCAACAAACATTAAAGTCAAACAGATTTCATTGAAGCATCATGAAAAACAAAGTTATGAATTTATTGTCTGACATATGCAGTAACATTAAAATACATCAAATAGTTTATTACTACCCACAGCACTGCTAAATTTTATTTATCTTCATAAAAATATTGATATATTTATTCATATTTTTTAAAAGATGAACTATAAAGTAATTATTATTTCATAGAAATTTTAGTGATATTTTATCAGTTTACTCCTAATTGATACATCGAGCATACTCTATACTACAATACACTGTTCAAGAATTATTTTTATCATAGGAGTACGCAATGAGGGTTGCAGAGTGGATTATATTTGGGGGTAGGGCGTGGGGTTTGGGGAGGTGTGGGGGGATTGTGTACCAATGAGGGAGTTTTTCTTTTGCTTTTCAAGGAGAGGAGGGGGGAGGTTTGTGCGGGGAGAAGGGTGCAACAATGAATGAATGGAATTCCAAAATCTCTGTAGATGTTCATTGAAATGAAAAATAAACGAACTAAATTATAAAAAAAAAGAAGTAAAGTTTTTCTTTCATTAATGTCTCTCACTTTTTCATTTCCTCTATTCCTTTCCAATGTTTCCTCTTTCTCTATTTTTAGTCTTCGAAGAAAAACAAAATCATTCTTATAAAGGTAGTATGACCTTGACTGTCATCAAACTGCAGTTTCAAACATGACCCTATATACACAACAGCCCTAAACCCTTTTCTATCCTTTGCCAATCTAATTGTCTCTGACACACCTATCCCCATTACCCCAGTGACTGAATCAATTCATCTCATCGAGGGTCTTCCTCTTCTGCACTGTCCCTCCACCCTCCCAAGAATAATGTCCCTCTCTAAACACTGACCCTGTCTTGCAACATGTCCAAAGTATGTCAGATGAGCTTCAAAATCCCTGCCTCCAAGGAGTAGCCTGACTTCACCCTCTCCAGGACAAACTTATTTGTTCTCTTAGCAGTCCATGGTATAATCAATACTCTTCTCCAAAATCATAACTCAAAGGAGTCAACTCTCCAATCATCCCTAGTCATTTTCCAGCGCTCTGATGCATAGCAAGCAACTGCAGAGGCATTGGCCTGTATCAGGGACTCTTTTTAGTCTCCAGACTGACATGGTTGCTATTCAGTACTTTAGAGAGGTCTCTAACAGCACTTTCCCAATACAATTAGTCTTTTAATTTCCTGGCTGGTGGTTCCAAAAGTGTTGATTGTTCAGCCAAACAAACTGAAGCTGTCAAGAATCAATCTCTTCACCATCCATCCCGATGCTACCAATTAGCTCAGTGGTGAGAGAATCTTTGTTTTCTTGATGTTGAGTTTCAGTCCATATTGAAAGCTTGCAGTCCTTGAACTTCTACATTAAGCGCTTCAGGTCTTCCTCAGTTTCAGCAAGCAGGGTTGTGTCATCTGCATAGCGCAGATTGCTGATGAGTCCACCTCCAATCCTGATGCCACATTTTCCTAATAGAGGCCAGCCTCCTGGATAATTTGTACCACATATAGACTGAAAAGATAGGGAGATAGGAAACATCCTTGATGTACACCTTTCCAATTTTGAACCATGCAGTGTTTGCATGCTTTATTCTGACCACGGCCTCTTGATCCAAGTATAGGTTTTGCATAAACACAATCAAGTGTTCTGGGATTCCCATTCTTCTCAGAGTCAGTCACAGTTGTGATCCACACAGTCAAATGCCATTGCATAGTCAATGAAACACAGATAGACATTCTTCTGAGACTCTCTACTTTCAGCTAAGATCCATCTGACATTCGCTATAATATTCCTAGTGCTACGGCCTCTTCTAAATTCAACCTGCACTTCAGGTAGTTCTCTGTTGATGTGCTGTTTCATTACTTTTTGGATAATCTTCAGCAGAATCTTGCTTGCATATGATATCAATGATACTCTTTGATAATTTCCATACTTTGTATAATTTTCATACTCTTTCTTTGGAATAGGAACAAATATTTGTTCGCAGTTGGCAGGTTTTCTTTTCACCCTGTTGGAAAAGTTTTATATGTGCAGACAGATTTAATCTTAAAAAGGTGCCATTCATCAATTTTTATCCTCCACATATTGTTCATTTCTGGCTGTATTTGGCAATCTCTTTATACTATAGACTAGACCTTCTAAGCTTGATCCCAGTTTTTCTCTTACGAAATTTATGGTTTTGGTCTTTACTCCCAGGTCTCGGATGCACCTTGCACTGACTTTTGTGTATGGTATGAGATGTAGATCCTGTTTCAGCTTTCTGCAGGTAGCAGTCCAGTTTTGCCAGCATCATTTGTTGAAGAGGTTGTCATTTCCCCATTTGAGAGGTCATATTTCCTTGTCAAATATCAGTTGACCATAGATAGCTGGGTCTATTTCTGGGTTCTCGATTCTGTTCCATTGCTCTATGTGCTTGTAATTGTACCTGTACCATTATGTTAGGTTACTACTGCTGGAGAGTAGGTTTTGAGGTTAGGGAGTGCTATGCCTCCCACTTTGTTTCTGTTTTATAGAAGTGCTTTGCTTATTCGGGGTCTCTTTCCTCTCCAAATAAACTAGACGATTTCCCTTTCGATTTCCTTGAAAAAGGAATTTAGTATCAGTATTGGGATTGCCTGACTGGATCTGACTGGTATAGGAGGAGATTATCCCTCCTATTTCAGCAGAGCATCTGGTGGATTTGAACTGTGTGCCTCTGGAATGACAGTGCAGCTTCTTGCCATTAGGCCACCAGAGCTTCCTGGCTTTTTTTTTTTGTAAAATCAATGACTTATTCATTGCAAATACATTTTATAAGAGACACAAACGCAGGTTATACAC
>NW_006399906.1:2124382-2148522 GCF_000299155.1 Elephantulus edwardii | reverse complement strand
AGGGAGGACAGAAGGAGAGTGGATGCTTTTGAGTTGTGGTGCTGGAGAAGAGTACTGAGTGTACCATGGACTGCCAGGAAAATAAACAGATTCATCTTGGAGAGGATTAAACCAAGCTACTCCTTGGAGGCAAGGATTCTGGGGCTTCGTCTGGCATACTTTGGACATGTGGCCAGGAGGGATAGGTCCTTGGAGAGGGACATCATGCTTGGGAGGGTGGAGGGAGAGCGCAGGAGGGGAAGACCCTCTATGAGATGGATTGATTCGGTGACGGGTAATCGGGATGGGTGTGGCAGAGGCAGTGTGGTTGGCGCAGGATAGAGCGTTTTAGGGCTGTTGTGCATAGGGTCACTATGAGTCGAAAACGACTCGATGGCACATAACAACAACAACAACATTGGGATTGCATGAACATGTAGACTGTTTTGGGTATGATTGTCATTGTCACAATATTGAGTCTTCTTATCCATGAACAGGGGACATTTTTCCATTTCTTTAGGTTTTTTATTATGCCTCACAAAAATATTCTGTAGTTTTCTTTGTAAAGGCCTTGTGTATCTCTAGTTAGGTTCACTCCCAAGTATTCAAGTTGTGGTTGGCTATTGCAGATGCTATTGCTTTCTTGGTTTGTTTACTTGATGAGCTTCAATCTGTATTGAAGACTGCAGTGAGTTCTTCTACAGCAAGTGCTTTCAGGTTCTCCTGTTTCAGTAAAAAACCTGCTAGGGGGTGTGTTATGAGTTGATTCCAACTTGCTGGTAATAAACAACAAAATAAATGCCTATACCTATGTGGTCAGAAATTTTGCAGATCTTATTAACATTCTAGATTTTGAGATGGGGGAGATTGTCATGTATCATGCAGGTGGTTTCAGCCTGCCCTGTTAAACTGATTCAGTTCAGTACTTAACACATTTCTTACCCTATCAAAAGAGTACAAACCCATACATGAAGAAACATATGTACTTCAGTTTTCACCCCATGAACAGAGAGAAACTCGGATGCCCTTCCAAAGAGCCATTCAAGCCAGATAACAATGAAATATGACAATATCTGAAGATAATAGCAAAAGGCTAATTCAATAACCAGCATCATTACAAGAAGCTTATCAACACCTCTGTAGAATGTGGCATTTTGAGTAAAAACTCCACACAAACATTTCTGTCAAATTCATAAGATTCCTTACTGTGCTGTGGGAATTTCATAATGGTGCCCTCCAGTGTTTCATAAAAAGCTACCTAAAATAATCCTTCAGAGTCTGATACAAATAATTACATTTAGGAAACTGACATTTTAATTAAACGTACTTTCTTTACAATGCAGTGGTAGTAGTATTGAGTTATACAAATCACAGAGGATTTCAATACGCAAAGCCGTATAACCAATATCTTCTAAATGTTTCATTCCAATTTTTAAACATTTAGTGAGGTATTTTAAAAGAAACTGAAGACAGAATGTAGATAATCAAGTTTCAGTTTAATACTGCTTTTACTGGCAAATGTATGACTTCTAACCAATTCATGTTAAAGACTAAAATTAGCCAGTGATTGGTATGGCCATGTACTTAAATATAAAATGAGACACTAAAATGTTACCTAGGAAACACAGGCTTAGAAGATTATAAAAAGATGTCAAATGGCTCCCAAATTTCCTTAAGATCCTGGAAAAGTTAAAAAATAAAACGATTGTACAAGCTGACTAGTGTGGGTAAAACAATTTAAGAAGGCACACAGTACCCTGCAAGAGGTAGAATGCATATTTTACTATTTCAGGCTAACAAGAATAATTTAGGAGAAACCTTGTAGAGGTGAGAATTTCTTTACATTTGGAAGAAAAAAAAAACAACAACAGATAACCTTCCATATAGTCAAATGTGTAGCTCAGGTGGCACAGTCCATAGGGAGCTGTGCTATCAACTAAAGTCAGAGTCTCTGGCGGTTCAAATCCACTAGCAGTTCCATGGGAGAAAGAGAGGCTAACTCCCCTGAAAATGACAGCCTTGGAAACTCAATGGAGGGTCAGATATGTGCCGGTTCTGATGTGACAGCAATGAGGAGGTTATCTATACTGCTAAGTATGCTCAAGTATCAGTTAGCACCGAAATTACTTTGTGACAGTGTTGTATTAGTTTTATTGCATTTGTTTTCTAAGCAATTAATTATAAAGTAGCAAAACCAAGACTTCAGATCACCTGCCTTGATGAGAAGGGTCACTAGGGCTGTAAATCATCACCTCCCAGTCATGTGATAACAATCTGTGATGCTATCAAGGTAGAGCTGGGAGGAGAGACCAAAGCTACAGGGACAAAGGACTAAGATTGTAGCGCACGGGGTAAAAAGTAAAGAAACTAATCTTCTGGGAATGGAAAGGAAAGGTGCTGGGAAGAATTTTTTTCTTTTTAATCTGAGCAATTCTGATAATCTATATTTAGAAAAGAACATGGAAGGATAGAAAAGAGGGGGGGAAAGTCATCATCTTCTGGACACGAATGTCAGCTTCATTAAAGCTGGCACTTAATTATAAAAATGGTAATAAAAACCTAGATAACCAACATTTAGGGTAAGCTGTAGGCAAGTGCTTCCCAGAATCTCATATGAGGGAAGACTCGAAAAGCCTTTTTAAATATCCTCAGAGCCTGGCAAAACACTATAAATTTCTAATCCTAGCCACAAAAACAGGCCTCCCATGGTTTTGAAAGGTATGACATCCACAGCAGCTCCCATTTTCATTCTCTGAAATTGTCTAACTATTCCCTTCCAACTACAGCCTTTATAATTCTACTTGGTCAATACCTGCATTATTGCCAAACCCAAGGCCTATTTGGTTTGGCCATTCTTCCACATAACCTGACATCTTTCAACATGCTAGTCAAACTCTATTTTCTAGAATACTTCATTGTCCTGCTTATCCTTAGTGTTCTTCCTTCTAAGTCCCTGTATCATCTCCAACCATATTAATGTTCCTGAAACTACCATGATTGTCTGCATCAACACCTTTCCAAAGTAAAGCCATTTCAAATGCAAAAAGCCGGTTCAGAGCTTTCCTATCAAGGCCTTCACCACTTATCCCTATTCTTCCTTGAACTCCATCAAAACCAGCTCAAGTTTCTTTCTCTAAGTTCTGAAACATTAAAATAGCTGTCATTTCATTTACTTCACTCCAATTAACTTGTGTTTCTTCTCTATTCCTTCCTACTTGTTTGGTGAGTTTTATTCAAAGCTCATTTTCTCCATATTTTTTTCTCATTCTAAAGGTAAATTGGTGAGCCTTTCCTTAACAGTAAATAAGCAGTATTCAATAGATGTATCTATGCCTTCTAAATGTTGCTATTGAGTACTGTTGAGTCAGAACCGATCCACAGCTGACTCTGTAATGGGTTTTCAGAGGCAATCTATCACATGTAAGAAGACTGCCCATTTTTCTCCCATGGAGCAGCTGGGGGATCCAAATCACATGACTGAGTTGACAGCACAGTGCCTTACTGCTGACAGGGGCTGCCAGAGGACTAAGGGAGTTAAGTTCTCTTTTCCTCCTAATTGGGAGACTTTTCCTTGTCTACTCACTGCTTTCATCTTCCTTTTCTTGTTCCCCTATGAAATATCCCATGGACTACCAAAAGAATAGACAGATATATCCTAGAAAAGGTGAAACCGGAATGAAGCTTTGTGTCGCATACTTTGACCATATTGCTAGGAGGTGCTACTCCTTGGAGAAAGACATCATACTTGGAAAGGTGGAGTTATGGTAAAGGAGAGGAAGATCCTCAACCAGGTAGATTGACACAGTCACTTATAACAATGGGCTCAAGTGTGTCAGAGATTGTGATGTTGGCAAAGGACAGGTCAGGGTTGAGACCTGTTGTTCACTGTGTCACTATGAGCCATACTCAACTTGACTACACCTAACAAAAACAACAACTGACTCACTAATGCAGACCAAATCTCTACTTGCAACCATTTGAAATCTACTTTTAATGTTTGCTGTAATGTGTCATGAAGTGGGAACTGACCCATAGCTAACCCTCTAATAGATGTTCAGAGGCAGTAAATCTCACAGGAAGAGACTGTCCCTCCTTTTCCTGTGGATTGGAACAGCATGCCTTCAGGTTGGCAGCCAGCTCTTTACCTCCATGTCAACAGAGCTCTTAATGTTTTACGCAGGTGCAAACTTGTGTCTCCAGGGCAGTAGCTGTAGGGTATTTTCCTTCCTTTATTCGCACTCTTTTAAATGTTTCCTGATGCCCCAGTAAACACTATGGGTGAGGGGGGAAATTATTATTTATCCTTACCAAAACAATGGTTCAAATCTTAAATCGTTAGAATTACCTAGGGAACGTGATTTTAAAAAAAAAAATTAAATTGTGAATTACATTTTGTCCTCCAAAACTATGGTTATAGTCCTAACTTTGAATTATCTGTGAACATAAATTTAATCAGAACTGCTGTTGTTATGCCATTGAAACCTGTGACTCATAGCGACCCAACGTACAATAGATCTGGAGCCTGCACTGTCCTGAGCCAGTCTCCCTGACTCCGACTTGCCTACCCCATTGCTATAGTTACTGTATCAATCGTCTTCCTCTCCTACACTGACCCTCCACACTTCCAAGGATGATGATGTCCTTCTCCAAGGATCATCTCCAAGGATGCCTAAAGTATGTGAGACAGACTTTCAAAAACCTAGTTAGCATTCAAGAAGAAACTTTGTTTCACTCTCTCCAAAAGACAGACTAACTTGTTCTCTTGGCGGTCCTGCACCACAACTAAAAGGTATCAATTCTTCTCCAATATCCTTAGTCATTATCTAGCTCTGATTCATAGCCAGTAATTGCAAAGATCATGGATTGGATCAGGTGGACCTTAGTCTCTAGACTGACACTGTGGCTTCTTAATACTCTAAAAAGGTTTGTGACAGAAAACTTAACTAAGGCAATTAATCTTTTCATTTCCTGACTGCTGGTGCCAAAAGTGTTGCTTGTGGAGCCGAGCAAACTGTAACTGTTAACTATCTCAATTTCTTCTCCATCCATCATGGTTTTCTGCCAATTGGCCTAGTGGTGGGAATTTTTGTCTTTCTAATGTTGAACTCCAATCGATTGAAGATTACAATCCTTGACCTTCTGTATAAACACTTTAGGACCTCTTCAATTTCAGCAAGCAAGGTTGCATCATCTGCATAGCATAGGTTGTTGAGGAGTCTTCCTCCAATCCTGATGCCACATTCCTCCTCTTAAAGCCCAGCCTCCTGAATGATTTATTCTGCAAACAGACTGAAAAAGTATGGAGACAAAACATATTCATGATTCACTCTCTTCCTGATTTTGAACCATACAGTGTTTCCCTGCTCTGTTATGAGGATTGTTTCCTAGTTCAAGTATAGGTTTTGCATAAGCACAATCAAGTGGTCTAGGATTCCCATTCTCCTCAAGATTAATCACAATTTGTTGTGATCAATACAGTCAAATGCCTTTGCATAGTCAACAAAATACAGACCTATATCCCTCTTGTACTCTTGGCTTTCTGCCGATTCCTCTAACATTGATGATAATGTCTCTAGAGGCATGGTCTCTTCTAAACCCAGTCTGTATTTCTGGTAGTTCTCTGACAACATACTGTTCCGGTCATTTCTGGATAATCTTCAGCAGGATTTTGTTGAATATAAGTGTGAATATGTGAATAATTTTGCTATAAGTGATATTGTAAGATAATGTCCACATTCTGTCAGGTTACCTTTTTTTTTTTTTTTTTAAATGGGAATAAATATGGGTCTCTTCCAATCAGTTGATCAGGTGTTATCCTCCAGATTTCTTGGTGCAATCTGGTGAGCACGTCCAAGACAGCATCTGTTTGTTGAAATATGTCAACTGGTATTCCATCAATTCTTGGGGATTTATTTTTGGCCAAGCCCTTCCAAACAGCTTGTACTTCCTCCTTCATTATCATTTCCTCTTGATCATATATTGTTTCTTGAAATTCTTCTGTGTCAGTCAATTCTTTTTGGTACAGTGACTGTGTCTTCAAAAATGTCATCACTTAAATTAATATCAGGCCACATTGGAATGTTGTTGTTGTTGTGTGCCACTGAGTCACCTGCAACTCACAGTAACCCTAGGCACAATAGCTCTGAACCCTATCTTATCCTGAGCCAATCTTACTGTCTTCAACACACCTGTCCCTATTACCCCAGTCACTGTGTCAATTCATTTCATCCAAGGTTTTCCTCTCCTGCACTGTCCTGCGATCCTTCCAAACATGATATCCTTCTTCAAGGACTCGGCTCTCTTGGCAACATGCCCAAAGTATGTGAGAGAGAGCTTCAAACTTGCCTCCAGAGATCAACTTGGTTTCACCCTCTCCAGGACAAACTAGTTTGTTCTCTTGGCAGTCTATGGTACGTTCAATACTCTTCTCCAGCACCGTAACTCTAAAACACAATTTATTCTTCTGATGAGGCATATAACTGGCTGATATAACAGAGAGGCAAAGAGAAAGAAGAATCAGGCCATGTGATGCTGGAGCTGCAAGGAAGGAAATATCTAAAGGTGTATCATCTAACAACAACATCTAGAAGATACAACAAAAACATAAAACACTTTGTCTCTGAAATCTCTCAACAGCTAACATTAGCTTCCAGATGGAGACAATAAATTTCTGTCCTTATAAGACAAAACCAGTTTGCTTTGTTTTAATAGGCCAAGGGCATTAATAATCCCATATTAGAGATTCCAAATTGATTGCCTTTAGATAAACGTAACCACTATTGTTGTTTTGTGCCATCAAGTCGATGATCACTGACAGAGACCCTATGCAGAATTGCCCTGAACACTGCTTTATTACTGTCTCTGACACCGTCTCTTATCTACCCTCATTACCCCAGTTACTGAGTTGATCCATCTCATCCAGAGTCTTATGTGCTGTCCCTCCCCCTTTCAAGCATGATGCCCTTCTCCAATTATTGGTTCCCCAGAAACTTGTTCAAAGTATGAACATGTACCCTCAAAATCCTTGCCTCCAAGGAACAGCTTGGCTTCATCTTTCCCAGAATAGACCTATTAGTTCTCCTGACAATCCATAGTAAGTGCAATACTCTTCTTGAGCACCACAACTCAAAGGCATCAATTCTTCTGTCCTCTTAAGTCATCGTTCAGCTCTCTGAAGCATAACACCTAATTCCAAAGACTATGCTCTGGATCAAGACATACCTTAGTCTCTAGACTGACATTTCTCTTTAGCACTCTGGAGAGGTTCCAGACAGCAGTTTTTCTTAATTCTTTTTCTTATTTTATTTATTTCCTGGCTGCTGGTGCCAAGAGTGCTGACCAAGCAGGCTGAAATTGTTAATAACCTCAATCTCTTCTTCATCTATCATGATGCTGCCAATTGTCCCAGTGGTGAGAATCTTTGTTTTTGTGATATTGATCTCCAATCCATACTGCAGACTATAGTCCTTGACCCTCTGTAGTAAATGTTTCAAGCGCTCCTCAGTTACAGCAAAAAAGGCTGTGACATTTGCATAATGCAGGCTGTTGATTAGTCTTCCTCCGATTTTGATGCCACATTCCTCCTTATAAAGTGCAGTTTCCCGAATGATCTGTTCTGCATATAGTTTGGAAAGGTATGGAGACAGGATGCACCCCTAACACACTCCTTTCCTGATTTGGAACCATGCAGTTTTTCCTTGCTCTGTTCTGATGATTGCCTTCTGGTCCAAGTACAGGTTTCACATCAGCACAAACAGGTGTTCTGGGATTCCCATTCTTCTCAAAGTTAGCTACAATTTATCGTGATCCACACAGTCAAATGCCTTTGCATAGTCAATGATACACAGATAAGACATTCCTCTGAGACTCTCTGCTTTCAGCCAAGATCTATCTAACACTTACAATGATATTCACTACTACCAGCCATTCGTGCTTCCAAAAAGGATTCCCAGACAAGCCCAGCCTGGACTGGGAATCACTGTTCTAATACAAAGCAATTGGTAATGAAATCAAGTTACTGAAACCAAAAGTATTATGGAAAGCTCAGTCTCTTTAACCATCAAGAACAAAATAAAGCAAAGAATAGAAGATAGTATTCCTATATTCAATAATTACATACTGAGACTTATTATTACTATTTCTATTTACCAATATACAGCACTATTCAATCAGATACAAAGCACTGTACAGATGGTGCTTATAATCCTACTTGGTGAATGGAGGAGAGGCAAATGAGGGAGCTCTGGTGGCCTAGTGGTAAGAAACTGAGCTATAATCCCAAAAGCATGTGGTCCTAAACCACCAGCTTCTTGATGGGAGAAGGATGGGCAATCTCCTGTGTGATTTACTGCCTCTGAAATTCCACTGCAGGTCAGCTATGAGAGGGCACACCACCACCACCACCACCACCACAATAAATAAATAAGCAAATTATATGGTATATTGAAACAAAACAAGATAAAGGAAAGAAAGAATGGTGGAGGAGAGTGATAGGATTGAAATTTTTAAATAGGACAGTCACGTATAAATTGTTGGAAACTCAATGCCATCAAATCAGAACCAAGGTTCAAAAGATATGTGCAAAGAAATTTAAAGGACATACGTTGTTGTTGTTGTTGTTATGTGCCGTAGAGTCGTTTTCGACTCATAGTGTCCCTATGTACAACAGCCCTCAACCCTGCTCTATCCTGCGCCAACCGCACCACCTCTGACACACCCATCCCGATTACCCCAGTCACCGAATCAATCCATCTCATAAAGGGTCTTCCCCTCCTGTGCTGTCCCTCCACCCTCCCAAGCATGATATCCTTCTCCAAGGACCCGTCCCTCCTGGCAACATGTTCAAAGTATGTCAGATGAAGCCCCAGAATCCTTGCCTCCAAAGGGTTGCTTAGTTTAATCATCTCCAGGATGAATTTGTTTGTTTTCTTGGCAGTCCATGGTATATCCAATACACTTCTCCAGCACCACAGTTCAAAGGCATCAATTCTTCTTCTGTCCTCCCTAGTCATTGTCCAACTCTCTGATGTAACACGCGATTGCAAAGACTATGGCCTGTATCAGGCGCACCTTAGTCTCCAGAAAGAAAGGACATATAGGAAAAATAAAAATTATACTGATGTCTGGGACAAGAGAGAGGACAAACAGGAACTGGTCTAGACTCTTGGGACATGAGAAAGAAGGTAGGTGCACTTCACAACGAACAGTAAATACAATGGAGACGCCTTCCTCACGATGAAACCTACTCATAGTTGGCTCCCAAGTGAATTTTGCAAAGGCTGAAAATTACACAGGAGGAAATTTTCCAACTCTCCCACTTTGAACTGCCCATATTTGAGTTGGCAGCACACACCATGAGGCCACCAAGAGATAAAGGAGTGTGGGGCCATAGTAAGGATTTTAGGGTTTTTTCCTAAGAAAAGTGAAAGCCAAGAGAAGATTCTGAGTGTAAGTATGACATAATCTCATTTACATTTTAAGGGATCATTCAAGCCTCCTTGAGTCTAAAATGCAAAGACATTCAAGAGAGAAATGCAACTGAATTAATCAAGTAAAGAAAGAATCAATTTTTTGGAATAGAGCAATGGTCCCTGAACATGGTCTGAAGTGATCAGATTTGAGGCATATTTTAAGAATAGAATCGACAGAATTATTTGCAAATTGTTTTGGGGCAAAAGAGAAAGAGGAATCACAGACGACATAAAAGTTTTTAGTTTGAGCAAAAGTTGAAATTACCTACGATGACTTGGAGGTTGTTGTTGTTATGTGCCGTCGAGTCGTTTGTGACTAATAGCAACCCTATGTACAACAGCCCTAAACCGTGCTCTATCCTGTGCCAATCTCATTGCCTCTGACACACCCATCCCAATTACCCCAGTCACTGAATCAATCCACCTCATAGAGGGTCTTCCCCTCCTGCACTGTCCCTCTACTCTACACAGCATGATGTCCCTCCTTACCTGTCTCTCCTTACAACATGTCCAAAGTATGTCAGACGAAGCCCCAGAATCCTTGCCTCCAAGGAGCAGCCTGGTTTAACCCTCTCTAAGATGAATTTGTTTGTTTTCTTGGCAGTCCATGTTATATTCAACACTCTTCTCCAGCACCACAGCTCAAAGGCATCAATTCTCCTTCTATCCTCCCTAGTCACTGTCCAACTCTCTGATGCATAACAAGTGATTGCAAAAACCATGGCCTGTATCAGGCGAACCTTAGTCTCTAGAGAGACACCGTTGCTCTTGAGTACTTTGGAGAGGTCCCTAACAGCAGACTTTCCCATCGCAATACGTTTTTTGATTTCGTGGCTACTGGTGCCAAGAGTGTTGACCGTGGAGCCGAGCAAACTGAAGCTGTGAACAATCTCAATCTCTTCGCCATCCATCCCGATGCTACCGATTGGTCCAGTGGTGAGAATCTTTGTCTTCTTGACATTGAGCCTCAGTCCATATTGAAGGCTGCAGTCCTTGACCCTCTGCAGTAAGTAGGCAGAAAAATTTGTTTGTTTTGAATATGTTATGTCTGAGAGGCCTAAAAGGTACCAATGAGATATGTCAAAGAAGCATATAGTCAACAGAACATAAATGCATTTAAACTTTAAAATTAATATATAAACATAGTACTAAATATCAGGTATTAATTATATAAAAACATTGCAAATTTATCAGTTTAGCTAAATAAAATCACAACAATATTCAAACTTATCTCAAGCAGACCAGACCCATTACTATCAAATTGATTCTGACTCATTGGAAACCAACAGAACAGAGCAAATTTCCCCAAGGGTTTTCAGTGCTGGGTATCTCATTTGTCTCCCTTGAAGTGGCCATGGCTTCAAACCACAGGCTGACCTTTCAGTTAGCAGCCAAGCACTTAATTCCTGCATGGCCAGCTTTCAATTTATAGTGAGCTTTAAAAAGAAACACACACACACAAGCATATATACTCATCATAATAAAAATGTAACACATAAAAGGGAGCCCAATCCTGGGAGGCAGTGTCTAAGATTAAAACTAATAATGTTCTGGAACCTCCAGGAGCAGTTGTAAGGCTGGCTTTATTTTTTAGCCTATGGAAACATAATTCAACTGCAGCTGTAGTGAGGCTCCTTTGTATAGTCTTCTGGGGATACTTACAAAGCAGGACATTCTGTTCTCTGTACACCCACTGGTGTTACTCATTCTTCCACCACAGCATTAAACACACTGCATTACAGTTTGGTCTAATTAAGTGTATGTTCCTGCCACTAGAGTCAAAAGCAAGCTAAAGCAAGCCAGAGAACAGGCTTTATGCATCTTGTGCCACCAGCACCTAACACAGTACTAGGTGCAGTAAAGATGCTTATTATTGAAGAATACATTTAAAATCAGAGAAAAACTTTAAATCTAACGTCAGTTATTTAAATTTCCAGAAATCAGTTCTTGGTATTTTTACACTGAATGAAGAATCTGCAGTTCATTGTTACATACTTTTAATTGCTATATTTGAACATAACTTGCCGGAGGGACAGCTGTGGATTGGTTCCAACTTGATGGCATGCAACAAAAATGACGTCACTAATAATAATCAACATTTTCATGCTCAACAATCAAAAGTCATTTCAGAACTAGAAGTATATTGCTACTCTCTATTTATCTATTATCTCATAAAATGCAAAACATTTTTTAAAAAACCCAAAACCTTTGCTAGTTGTCAGAGTTTTAATGTGTGTGGTAGGAATTTTGAGTAGTTCACCAAAATTGTAATCACTGTCTTCTGCAGAAATGTGAATTTGTTAATTGGATTTCTGCTTTTTAATATACCAATTCAGAACTGGTATTCCGCTCCTTTTCTTTCACTCTGGCAGGCAGAACAGCCCCTAATTGACTTTTTTCTAGGACTTTTCCTTCCACCAAATCCCTTTCTTTTTCCATCTGAGACTTCCAGAGCTCATAACGAACTACAAACAGCACTTAAAGTTAGCAGCACTAAGCAGCCCTGTCACTTTTTCGCCCAGCAGGAGCTAAGATTCAGAACTTCTCTTCAATTAAAAAATAAAATGTTCACACAGTTTCACTTAAATAAGAAAAAGAATCAAAGCTTAAATAAATTAAGGGGAAATTAAGTCAAATGTGAATGGAAGCAAGGAGACACTGCATCATCTAATTGGATGGTTGTGTATTTTCCCCTTTCACTTTTTCATACAAGTTCAGAAATCCACAAAAAAAGAGACAGTTCTTGCTGTTTTGATTTATTTTCAGTCTTTAACACCCATATATCACTTCAATGGGTCAAGAGTTTTGGAAAGAAATTCTAAGTTAAAGTCTAAAACCCTTTTTTGTTTGTTTGTTTGTTTGTTTGTTTGTTTAAGTAGCAAAATAACTAAAATACTTTAACCCACTACCATCAAGGCAGTGATCTCATCAGGTTTCCAAAGTCATAAATTTTAATGAAGAGACTGCCTCATCTTTGTCTTCAGGAATGGCTGGTAGATTTCAATTGTCGAACTTTTGGCAAGGAGTCCAACCCTTAACATACTACCTCACCAGAGTTCTTTCTAAATAATTTCTGCACCAGGAAAACAACCTGGCCAACTGACTGGGAGTTATCCATATTTATTCCCATTCCAAAAACAAAACAAAACAAAAAAGTGATCTGACAGAGTGTGGAAATTATCGAACAATCTCACTAATAGCACACACAAGCAAGATTCTACTGAAGATTGTCCAAAAACGATTGGAACAGTGTATTGACCAAGAACTGTCAGATGTGCAAGCAGGGTTTAGAAGAGATAGTGGCCCTAGGGACATTATAGCCAAAGCCACATGGAGATTAACTGAAAACAGAGAATGTTGTTGTTGTTGTTGTTGTTGTTGTTGTTGTAAAGGTGGGTGAAAACAGAGAATAGCAGAGGAATATCTATCTGTGTTTCATTGACTTTGCAAAGGTATTTGACTATGTGGATCCCAACAAATTGTGGCTAACCTTGAGAAGAATGGGAATCCCAAAACACTTAATTGTGCTTGTGAGAAACCTATACTTCGACAAGGAAGCAGTCATCAGAGGCAAGGAAACACTGCACCAGAAACATCACAAGAGGTGTATAATAAGATGGATCCTATCGTCACACCTTTTAAATCTATATGCAGAACATATCATTCAGGAGGCTGAACATCATGAGGTGGAATATGGTATCAGAATTGTAGGATGATGGAAAAAAAAATGTCTCTGAGTGTGAATGCTGGAGAAGAGTCTTGAACATACCACAGACCACTAATGAACAAACAGATCTACACTGAAGAGGCGAAACAAGGCTATTCCTTGAAAGTATTATAAAGCTCTGTCTCATATACTTTGGGTAAGTGGCCAGGAGTGAACAGTCCTTGGAGAAGGACAACATGCTCTGAAAGGCAGAGGAACAGTGCAGGAGAGGAAGACCCCAGATGAGATGGATTGACACAGTAACTGGAGTAATGAAGGTAACTGTATCAGAGACAGTGAGAGTGGCTCAGGATTCTAGCTATTGTACATAAGGTTGCTATGAGTTGCAAGTGATTCGACAGCACATAAGACCACGACTACCATCATAAAGGCTTATAACATGCACATGATCTGTACACTGGCTCCTCGTCTAGTAATGCAAGAGAACTTCACTCTTTATCTCTAAATATGCTGAAATATCAATCAGATAAATACTACTACTAATTCTGAACTTATCTTCTATTACAGGAATTCATTTTCAGGCATTACAAAATGGTAAAGAACTGTTATGTTATTGTTGTGTAGCTGACCCTCCACTGGGTTTTCAGAGGCAGATAACTGCATGGGAGGAGATTGCCAATCTTCCCTTGTTATATCTATACTCCTTCAAAATATCTTCCTTTATTTTCTTTGTCTTAAAATATGCAGCTTGGACTCAGTTTCACATTTAAAATCATTTTATATTCTCATTTACAGGACCTCAAACTAATACTAGTAAGATTTAGAATAAAAAGTATGCAAACCTTGCTTCTAGAAATTAGATTATCCTCCAGAATTGAGATCACTATTGTAAATATCACAAAATATTAAACCATAAATAAAAATTTGGTGATTTTAGGCTTATATCAATAAAAAGTACACATCTGTATAAGTAGGTTTCTAAGTTAATATATAATACGTGCATTTAAATGTGACTGATGTGACTTAGAAAGATGTTATAAAACTAGTGTTAGGGAGCTCTGATGGCCTAGTGGCCAGAAGCTGCACTGCAATCCCTAGAGGTTTGTGGTTTGAATCCACCAGATTCTCTCCTGGAGGAGGGACAATCTCCTCCTGTACCAGTCAGATCCAATTTGACAGTACACAAGAAATTAATAAAATAAAATTAAGAAATGAAAAACTAGTGTTAAAATAACTAAGCTAATTAAAAACTGTCATAGTATTTAAAAAACATTAAATCCTATTAAGTTAATGCAATTGTTGATCTATTTTAGACATCTATAAGCTTCAACATTTCATCATGTTAAATGAAGTATGCAATAACAATATTGAGTATTCACTTAAGGTAAAACTTTAAATATAAATTTATGATTTAATGTTAAATATTTTAGGATACTTAAGCCTATTCATAATATAAAAAAAACAGGATAAAAATGTTTAAAAATTAAGAAATAAAGAGAAGTACTTACATTATAATATATATAACAGGTTTTTTTAAAACCTTGTCAGTTAAAATTATACAAGATATTTTCCCTCAAATAACTAGGCTTAGATATTTTCCTGTACATATGTGTCTGAGCATTGCCTTTACAGACTAAAGCATTGAAAAAGCATGTGAACATTAATCTTGCTTGGGGGTAGGAGTAAGAACTATTTTCCATTAACAATGCAGCTAACCTTGTCTCCTAATCTCAGGATTCACTATGGCCTTGCAGTTTCCTTATTCTGAATTGTCCGGCAAATTGCTGTTGTAATTACATCTTCTCTGAGCTCAGAAGAAAAGTAAAGCTAGTGGTAATCTAAAAAGAGTTAACTCTGATTGTTGTGCACATTTCTTTTCTCTGTGCTTTGATACCCATTGTCTTTAAGATTTTATAAAAAAAGCATTGGTATAGTTCTATTCTCTTAAATCTGCTCTCATGTAATAAACCCAGGATGGCAAAGAATGGAAAGTAGTTAGACTCTAAATAGGAAAACACAAACCACAATAGGTATTTATTGAAATGTAAACATGCAATTTTATTAAGGCAATTGTTTATTTTGTTGAAGGAGATGCTAAAAAGGCAAACTGTGGAGAGTAGGATAAGAGATTTAGCAAGAGAAGAAAACCACAATGCTTCCAGACTTGAGGACCAATAGGAGAAGGTAATGATACTGGAAGCCAAGGAAAACAGCCTCCCAACACAAGCTAGAGCTGCGGCAGATTTGTCCAGGGCTGGAATCATGGAGGAGAGAGTCAATGTTCGAAATGCTAACTGAGACAGAGGAGAGATAAATACTGCAGCATCTCCCTCCTTTTTGGTTTTTCTGTCTCTCACTAAATGCATTACAAATCACCTGATATTAGAGAGCACATTTAAATAGAAGAAAATCTCTGAGCACAAACAAGCCCAAGAATAGCCTAAAAGACAAGGACAGCAATTGGAGGGAGATGATGGTATTTCTAAGACTTGCAGAAGTATAATAAATGTTACCAGAGTTCATTTAAAAAACCCCAAAACAGGTATACTTGCTCCTGGGTTTTTACAAAGATTATTACCATACCTTCCATGATAACCCAAGATGCTGACCAACTTTATTATCTCCTGAGATTCTGAAAAAGGCTATAAAATAAGAAGCTTAGCTGCTTTTGCAAGACATGGGTATCATTTCACTTTTAAGGAGTGAAGGTTGATAGTAAATTGCACGTTTAAAGAGTAACTCTGGTAAACACAATTTTGAAGAGTACCTCTGATCAAACAATACCTATTTTCCAGTGAATATAAAAAAGGAAATTTCACTGTAAAAATATTAGGTATTCTTTTCATGACAAGATTACAGAAAAATAAATGCATAGTAAAGTGGACTGTGGACTGGGGGTGATTACATAAGAATGAAAGAATGGGGGTTTTTTCTTTTGAAGGGAAAAACAAACTGGCGGTGGTGGAGGTGTGGGCAGGGAGGAAAATGTGCAACAATGAATGAATGGGGGAAAATTAAATGGCAAGAATATGCTGTAAAATATATATATATGTTATATTAAAAATCATTAATGAAAAGTAAACAATAAAAAGAATTTAAAAATTATATTTTGGGGGATAAAAAAAAATCGACCTAATAACCAACCATCTAACTACAACATAATAAACTGAAGAAAAGGTAACACTGGATGAAGCTGCTATGCTCTAGAAAACTTCGTAAACAGACTGATAAACAACTTTTGTCCAAATGACAGTATACTGGAGAACAAATACTTAAGGAGCTCAGTTGCATTTAGTTAACGGACTCTATTATTGGGCAATTCAACTGGTATTCCATCAATTCTTGTGGCCTTATTTTTCACCAATTCCTTCAGAGCAGCTTGAACTTCCTTCTTCATCACCATTCATCTTGATTCTATGTTGTTTCATAAAATCCTTCTGTGTCAGCCAATTCTTTTATGTACAGTGACTCTGTGTACTCCTTCCATCTTCTTTTGATGATTCCTGGACCATTCACTATTCTGTCCAAAGCATCTTTAAGTACTGCAACTCAAAACTTGAATCTATTCTTCAGTTCCTTCAGCTTGAGAAATTCCTACTGAGTTCGTCGCACTTAATTTTCTGACTCTAGTTTCCACATTTAGTTATGAAACATTGCTTTGTCTTCCCAAGCAGCTATTTTAAATCTTCCGTTCAGGTCCCTAACGTTCAGATTTCTTACCTTTGCTTTGGTTTCTATTCAAGTCTCCTCTGATATTCATCTTGTCTTTGCTTCCTCTTCTGGCTTTGTAATTAAAGTCTGCACTCTTCATGGGTGATATTCTTCATATCTTCCAACAGTTCATCTGGAATTTGTACATTAGTATTCAAGGATTCAAATCTGTTCTTTAGATGGTTTTAAATTCAAGTGGGATAAATATAATGCCAAATTTTGGTTCTTGTGGATTTGTTGTCATTTTCTGTAGCTTCAGGTGTATTTGATGGTCTATTACACAACCAGAATCTGATCAAGTTTTCACAGATAATATTGAGCTTTTCAAATTATTCTCTTCACAGGTGTAATCAAACAGATTTCTGTGTAGTCCACCAGATGAGGTCCATGTATATAGTCATCCTTTGTGGTTTTTATTAAAGGGACTGCAAAACATACATCATTGATTGTACAAAATTCTATTATTCTATCTCCAGCCTCATTTATTTACCAAGTCTATATTTTCCAACTACTTCTGTTCTGAAGTAATTGCCAAAGCAGTTCACCTATTTCAATAAATAGCTACATCCCCGAATGTCTTTGCCAGGCTGTGCCAAGAAATCTGGAGGACAACTACCTGGCCAACCAACTGGAAAAGGTCCAATTTAATCCCATTCTAAAAAAAAAATAGTAATCCAACAGAGTATGGAAATACAGAACAATATCACTAACATTACACTCAAGCAAAACATTGCTGATGATTATCCAACATCAATTACAATAGTGCATCAAAAGAGAAATACCAGAAATACAAGCTGGATATAGAAGAGGGTGGGGCACTACAGACATCACTGCCAAAGTCAGATGAATCTTGGCTGAAAGCTGAAAGTACCAGCAGAAGGATGTCTATCTGCGTTTCATTGACTATGCAAAGGCATTTGCCTGTGTGGATCACAACAAACTGTAGTTAACCTTGAGGAGAATGGGCATTCCAGAACTCTTTATTGTGCTTCTGTGAAACCTATACTTGGACCAGAAAGCAATCCTTAGAACAGAGCAAGGAAACACTACATGGTTCAAAATCAGGAAAGGAGTGTGTCAGGGATGTATCCTGTTTCCATACCTTTACAATTTGTAGAACAGATCATCTGGGAGGCTGGGCTTTATGAAGAAGAATGTGGCATAAGGATTGGAGGAAGACTCATCAACAACCTACATTATGAAGATGACACAATCTTTCTTGCTGAAAATGAGGAGGACCTAAAGCACTTGTTGTAGAAGGTCAATGACTGCAATCTTCAATACAGATTGAAGCTCAACATCACTGGCAGCATCATGATAGATGGAGAAGAGATTGAGGTTGTTAACAATTCTGTCTTTCTTGGATCTACAATCAACACACACGGCACCAACACTCAGGAAATCTAAAAACAAACTGCATTTGGAAAGTCTGCAGGTAGGGACCTCTCCAGAGTGTTGAAAAGCAACAATGTCAGCCTACAGGCTAAGGTGCACCTGATGCAGGCCATGGTCTGTGAGGTCATGTGGGGGCCAAGCTGGCTATGTCTCCTTGGGGTAGTAAGGAACACCTCATGTAACATCCCTGAGAAAAACAAGTAATGTCTTGTAGCACAGAGGGCTGCCCTTTCCACGGCTTTCCAATAAAGAATACAAGAGGCTGTGAGAACTGTATCGATATTTAGATATTTAGTATGATCTTGGTGCTTCTTTTAATGCTACAGGTGTTTTAGAGACTGAGAGGACTAACTGTAGGAGCAGTTAAAAATAATAAACAAGGTTCTTCTCTCCTGAGAAGCAACCCCCTAGTTTTCCAGGATTAGAGGTCTTCTCTTCTTGATTCCAGTCACAACGTTCTTCGCAATTGCTTGCTACGCATCAGAGAGCTGGACAATGACTCAGGGTGTCAGAGAATTGATGCCTTTTGAGTTGTGATTCTGGAAAAGAATATTGAACATACCATGGACTGCCAAGAGAATGTCCTGGAGAGGGTGAAACCAGGTTGCTCCATGGAGCCAAGGGGTTTGAAGCTCTATCTCACATATTTTGGGCATGTAGTCAGGAAGAACGAGTCCCAGGAGAAGGCCATCACGGTTGGAAGGGTATAGAGACCACAGAGGAGAGGAAGAGCCCAGATGAGATATATTGACACAATGACTGGGGAAATTGGAGTAGCTGTTTTGGAAACAGTGAGGCTTGTCAGGATACGGGAGAGTTCAGAGAAAGAGCAGGATTCAGAGCTATTTTACATGGATACTATGAGTTACAGGTGAGTGACTCTACGGCATATAACAACAACATATGAGTAAAAACTGCCACTATCACTGTATTTATAACTGGATATATGAATGAATGAATGAATGAATGATGTTAACCTGGTCAAATCAATGTGACAGATAAGACATGGAATCAGTGAAAATTGTGCTTAAATTAGATAAATGGAGAAATAAAAAATTAAGTACATTGACTATTTTATAAATATAAAAAACTAATGAGTCAATATAAATGTTAATAATTTTAATGAACATAATAAACACAGGTTATATACATGGATTTCACCTGATGGTATGCAGAGGAATTAGACTGATTACATCTGTGGAAAGAACCTCTGGAGAAGCTCAATATTAGCTGTGAAAACTAGGCCAGGAGCTGATTGGGGAACAGACCACCAACTATTCATATGCAAGTTCAAGCTGAAGTTGAGGAAAATTAAACCAAGTCCATGGTAACCAAAATATGACTTTGAGTCTATCCCACCTGAATTTCAGAACCATCTCAGGAACAGGTTTGAGGCCTTGTACACTAATGAGCAAAGACCAGACGAGTGGTGGGAGGATATCAAGGGTATCATCCAGGAAGAGTGCATACGGTCATTGCAAAGACAGAAGAGGAAGAGAAGACCAAAATGGATGTCAGAAGAGACTCTGAAAATTGCACGGGAGTGCAGAGAAGCCAAAGCAGAGGGAAGAATTCAAGATACTAAGAGTTGAATTACAGATTTGAAAAGGTAGCATGGGACAACAAAGTAAAATATTACAATGAAATGTGCAAGACGTTGGAGTCAGAAAATCAAAAGGGCCGAACTCGCTCAACATTTCTTAAGCTCAAGGAATTGAAGAACAAATTCAAACCTTAAGTTGCTATAATCAAGGATGCTTTAGGAAGAATATTAAATGATCAAGGAAGTATTAAAAGACAATAGGAAGAATATACTGAGTCATTGTATCTAAAAGATTTGGCAGATACAGAAGAATTTCATGAAACAACATATACAACATATGAGCAAGAGCCTGTGGTGATGAAGGAAGAAGTTCAAGCTGCTTTGAAGGAAATAGCAAAAAAATAAGGCCCCAGGAATAGATGGTAAACCAACTGTCATATTTCAGCTAACAGATGCTGCCCTGGATGTGCTCACCAAGTTGTGCCAAGAAATCTGGAGAACAACCACTTGGCCTACTGACTGGAAGAGATCTATATTTGTTCCCATCCCGAAGAAGGGTGACCCAACAGAGTGTGGAAACTATAGAAAAATATCATAACTTTCACATGCAAGCAAGATTCTACTGAAAATTATCCAAAAACAACTGGAACAATATATCAGCAGAAAACTGCCAGAAGTCCAGGCTGGGTTTAGAATGGGTCATGGTACTAGGGATATTGTAGCTAATGTTAGACAGATCTTAGCTGAACGCAGGGAATACCAGAGGAATGTATATCTGTGTTTCATAGACTATGCAAAGGTGTTTGACTGTGTGGATCATAACAAACTGTGGCTGACTCTGAGAAGAATGGGAATCCCAGAACACTTGATCCTGCTAATGAGAAACCTATACTTGGACCAAGAGGTAGTCATCAGAACAGAGCAAGGAAACACTACATGGTTCAAAACTGGGAAGGACATATGCCAGGGATGTGTCCTGTCTCCATACCTTTTCAACCTGTATGCAGAACAGATTATCCAGGAGCCTGGGCTCTATGAAGAGAAATATGGGGTCAAGATCGGTGGAAGATCTATCAATCTGCAATATGCAGATGATACAACCCTGCTTGCTGAAACTGAGGAGGACCTGAAGCACTTGCTGCAGAGGGTCAAGGACTGCAGCCTCCAATATGGATTGAAGCTCAATATCAAGAAGACAGAGATTCTCACCACTGGGCCAATTGGCAGCATCAGAATGGATGGTGAAGAGATTGAGATTGTTCACAACTTCAGTTTGCTTGGCTCCACAGTCAAAACTCTTGGCACAAGTAGCCAGGAAATTAAAAGATGTACTGCCATGGGAAAGTCTGCTGTTAGGGACCTCTCCAAAGTACTGAATAGCAATGGTGTCTCTCTGGAGACTAAGGTGCATCTGATACAGGCCATGGTCTTTGCAATCACTTGTTATGCATCAGAGAGTTGGACAATGCCTAAGGAGGATAGAAGAATTGATGCCTTTGAGCTGTGGTGCTGGAGAAGAGTATTGAGAATACCATGGACTGCTAGGAAAACAAACATTCATCCTGGAAAGGGTCAAACTGGGCTGCTCCTTGGAGGCAGGGATTCTAAAGCTCTGTCTAACATACTTTGGACATGTTGCAAGGAAGGACAGGTCCTTGGAGAGGGACATCATGCTTGGTAGGGTGGAGGGACAGCACAGGAGGGGAAGGCCCCCTATGAGGTGGATTAATTCAGTGACTGGGGTAATTGGGATGGGTGTGTCGGAGACGGTGAGATTGGCGCAGGACAGAGCAGAGTTTAGGGATGTTGTACATAGGGTTGCTATGAGTCTCAGGTGACTCAATGGCACATAACAACAACAATGGTTCAAAATTAATTTTATTCTACTTAACTCTGTAATATACTTTCTATTAATGAAAGTAATATGAATACTTTTTCCTTTAAATTAATACATGAAATTTGAATACCTTTTTTCTCAGTAGTTTATTTCCTAATTAATACTCAAATTCAAGTTGGTCTCAACTCATAGCTAACCCTCCATTTCGTTTCCAAGGCCATACACTGAACAAGAGGAGACTGTCCATCATTCTCTCACAGCGTTGCTGCTGGGTCTGAACCACCAACGAAAAGCAGTCTTTGTGTTAGCAGTGTAAGCACTTCAGGATATGCTACCAGAGCTCCCTTGCTAAATTAAAGAAAACTCAAAATATATCTCTACTAGGCAGAATTAAACTTTCTGTCACATAACAGCCTAGATGCATTTAATGTGTAAGAAGATATCCAATAAATAAATTTGATATTTGGTGTTTTTTAAACAAGAACATACAAAACAAAACAAAATTATCACCAAAACAAAACCAAAAAGAAAGCACAAACACCCGCACATTCTGGTGTGTTGTTGCTATTGTTATGTGCCATCAAGACACCTGCAACTCATCATGACCCTGTGTATAACACCTCTGGACTCTGCTCTATCTTGAGTCAATTTCATTGTATCTGCCACACCTACCCCCATTACCGCAGGCACTGAGGAAGTAAAACTGCTGGATCATATCGCAATCTTATTTTTAGTATTTGAAGAAAAGCCACACAGCTATATCATTTTGTATTCTCACCAGCAATGGGTAAGGGTTCCAACTTCTATACATCCTTGCCAACATGTGCTATTTTCTGTTTCTGTTTTATCTTTGCCATTCTGGTGAGAGTGAAATAGTATCACTGACATCTCTGATGGCTAATGATGCTGAGCAACTTCTGCATGTGTGTGATGGTCATTTAAATATCCTCAACAGTGAAATGTCTATTTAAGTACACTTGGAAAAATCTACTCAAAAGACTTGAAAGCAGAGACTCGGACACTTATTTATATATGTTCACTGTATTAACTATTCACAGCAATCAAAGTATGGATGCAACCATGATGCCCATCAACAAGTGAATGGATAAGCTAAATGTGGTGTGTGTACATAATGAATGCTTCTCAGACAGCAGGGTAAATAAAGTTCTGATATATGCTACAATATAGATAAAATCAGGAAAGCAGTTTATCAGGAATGTGTCCTGTCTCTTTATCTTTTGAATCTATACGCAGAACAGATCATTTGGGAGGCTGGGATTTATGAAAAGGAATGAGGCATCACAACTCATCAACAACCTGTATTATATAGATGACACAACCTTGCTTGCTGAAACTGAGGAGGACCTGAAGTGCTTACTGCAGCAGGTCAAGGATTGTAGTCTTAAATATGGATGAAAGATTTTCAGCACTAAGCCAATTGACATCACCATGATAGATGGCAAAGAGATGAAGTTGTTAACAGTTACAACTTGCTTGGATCCACAATAAAACAGTCTTGGCATCAGCAGTCATGAAATCAAAGAATTGCACTGGGAAAATACGTTGTCAGGAATTTTTCTAGAGTACTGAAAAGCAACGATGTCAGTCTAGAGACTAACCTATGACTATGACTGATTCAGGCCACAATCTCCACAATTCCTTGCAATGCATCAGAGAGCTAGACAGTGACTAAGGATGACAGAAGAATCAACACCTTTGAGTTGTGATGCTGGAGAAGCTTGAACATACCATGGATCACACAGAAAACAAAGAAGTCCATTTTGGAGAGGGTAAACCCAAGTTTCTCCTTGGAGGCAAGAATTTTGAAGCTCCATCTCACATAATTTGGGCACGTGGCAAGGAAAGACCATTCCTTGGAGAAAGATATCATACTTGGATAGATGGAGTGATAGCACAGGAGAGAAAGACCTGAATGAGATGGAATGATACAGTAACTGAGGTAATGCGGGTAGGTGTGTCAGAGTCAGTGAGACGGCTCAGGACAAGGTAGGCTTCAAAGCTGTTGTACATAGGTTCACTAAGAGTCACAGGCGACTCAGCAACACATAACAACAACAACAACAATATGGATAGAGATAGAAAATATAATGCTGAGAGAAATAAGTCATAACAAAAGGACAATTATTGTACCTAATTTATATTAAAGGATAAGAAACAAATGTATAGATGCAAAAGTTTACAAGTGGCAAGAGAGAAGAGAAAAAGACACCTTAAATAAGGGTATGTCTGGACAAGCAATTATTGTAATAGATGTCAATAAATTGCACAGTTTTCTAAAAAGTTAAACTGGCATAAGGTGTGTGAAGTACTATGTACAACCAAAAGCCTAGGGTGATTTCATTTTTTGGTTTGGGGGTTTAAGGTCATAGTATCACAGAACATCCTATTTAATTAAATGAATAACATGTTATTGTTTCTGTTCTCTACATTTTAGTTCATCTGGTAGGGCCTGGGATCTTAAAAAAAGTTGGAGAATGAGGCTGGCATTGGGGTGGGGGTAAGACTGAGAAAAACTGG
>NW_006399906.1:2113054-2124030 GCF_000299155.1 Elephantulus edwardii | reverse complement strand
ACAAGCAGTGATCACAGCATAACAACTTGTCTTTTTTCACTTGAAACAGAAGAAGGAAAATTAGGAACAGAAAGAAAATATATGTAATTGTCTCCATCTACAATTGCCATTTTTTGTCAAGAGCAAAAAAAAAAAAGAGACAGACAATGTGCAGCTACCATCACTGAATATTTTGATCAAAGATAGAAAAAAAATCTGATCAAAAGGATGACAAAGGAGACCAGAATTTCAACTCTGTATATACTCGATAATTTTTGGAACCATAAAGGTTGGTGGAACCTCTGATAATCTTATCTTAAAATACTCTTTACGTCAAAACTCTCAAGTGTTACTAACCTAACGATAGTTTGTTTTAAAAGTCGATCTTGAGCTTCATGCTTTCTTAAGAACTATCTACCTGAGACCAAGCTGGCAATAGACACTTGAAAAATTACATAAAGAACTTTGAATACAGAGAATTTCTGTTAATAGGAGAGGAGAAAAGGACAGTGAGAATGATTACTGTTGAACTGACACATGATTTGTTCAGTATATTCATAATACCACCAAAAAATGAGAAACAAAAAGAGTATAACTCATGAAATACACCAAATTTTGAAGTGAAAATAAAAGGAATGAACTCAGGACAATACAAGCAAAATAAGGTAACATTTAAAATATAAAACAAAGTTGTAAGAAAGGTCTGTTCCAAAATTTTGCCAACTGTCTTGATTTTATATTTATACTACAGCCTGAAGCAACTAGTTTGTCAAAGGACAGGTGCTAAAAAGAAATTATTTTGTTCATTTTATTTGCTAGGACTTTCAAAAACTGAGTCATTTGAAAGAGGAATTCATTTATTTTACTGCTGTCACATTAATACCTCCTGCTACAGTTGTTCAAATGAACAGGAAGCACACACAAACACACATTACAAGCAGAATGTGGATAATAGTGCTATAAAATGTAAAAAAGGTAGCTTTGCTGAGTAAGTATTACCACTTCAATAAACTGAAAAAACCAAATGGGATCAATTGCTAGGGCCTATGTAGACACAGCCTACACAAATTTAAAGAGATAAAACCAAAGTCACTAATATGGTTAGAAATAAGAACAGTTCATTCCTCCAGTTGGCTACATTAGGAGCTTGTAGAAATAACTTTATTAAAAATACTATGTTAGTTGCTTGATATGTTAACTTATTAAATAATCTTAAAGGGTCAACAGAGAAAAGGAAAAAATAGCAATGCAGAGCTCTTTTTATAGTTTTTCTTTAATATAATTATTTAATATAGTTATTCTTAACATTCATCATTGGCATACAGGAAGGGGGAAAACGCACAAAACTTTTAAGACTTATTTTCATTAAAATTATCTTACATTTTTATTCTAATGAAAAGAATGATTCTATAAGATCTAAATAGTAATGAGGGGCTTTTGTACATTGTAACAAATCTCTTCATTATTAGTTCACTTATTGTTTATAATTGTTTAACCACGTGCTTAGATTTCTGCCAAGTATTCTTTCTTGTATTAACCCTGAAATGCTTATTATCTATAACTATCCCCCACACTATAGATGAGAAAAGTTAGGGACAAAAAAGTTAGGTGACGGGCTCAAGGTCATAGCTTTTAACTCTGAAGACAGCAATAAATGCTAGTTTGCTATCCATTCTCAACTTCTAAGGGGGGGGGGGAATCAACTGGTATAGCCCAAAAGGCTTATATTCTCAGTAGTTTTGGCTCAATTCTTAGCTGCTTAAAACAACCCAAAAATCCAACAAATATTTCTTCATAATATGTAGTAAGGAATGTTTCAGAACTTATAGAATGTAAAGACATATTTTCCACATCACAGAATATTGCACAAGAATTGGTCAATAATTAAAAACAAATGACATGATAATCTCTGACTAAACAGTAATATTATTCTTATATAGTGAAGTAGAATGTTCTTTATTTAGAATAAGACATTCTAAACGGACCGATTGTTTAGAAATTTGAAAGGCAAAAAAGTTCATCTTCCATTTCAAGTCCCTGAATAAACACGAATAGGAAGATGAAAATTGAGTTAGCTGCATGAATGAACATTCTTTCAGTTACTTATGTTAAATTGACTGAAGAAAAGTCAATTTTCTTTTCCTTTAAAAAACATTGGATATTTTCAACCATAAGCACTTTTAAAATATATCCTTTTTAAAAAGTTCTGTTGGGTTGTGTGTGTGTGTGTGTGTGTGTGTGTGTGTGTGTGTGTGTACGGAGTACTGGTGACACCCATTGAGAGAGAGAAGTGGTAGTCTGCTTCCAGAAAAAGACAGCTTTGGAAACTCTGAGCCGGTTCTATGCCAACCTATTGGTCACTACGTCAAAATCAACCCGCCAGCTATGGATTAAGTGATTAACGTATATGAAAATACCAGAAGTTTGGGCATTTGTTTTATCTGTTGATTACCTCCCAAATAATTCTGCTTGACTCACTCCCTTTCTGTATCTCTGTCTCTGTCTCCTTCTCTCTCACAGACACACACATATCCACACACACACCTTCAAAAAACCCCAAATGCAATATATCTCAAGAAGTGTGTTAATCATTCATACATTAAATAACTTAAATATCAGTAATAGCTACATAATACCAAATTTAGTATTAACACTCAAAATTTTAAATTATATAAACATTTTGAAAAGGAAATAAATATCCCTGGGGCTTCAGGCCTTTTTTTCATTGGTTCACAGTGAGTCATGCTTGATGCAAAGGCAATCAACAACAACAACAACAAATTATAATAAATATTAATTTTTTAATACAGCTTTTAATAAAAATGAACTTTTTGGCAAAAATAACTTACTGTCTTTTTTAGTAGTTCTTTAATATTGAGAAAATGTGAAAACTCTGTGAAGTAACAAGCTGTAAACCAACTCACTCAAACTTGATGATATTAAAATGGATCTCAGGTGGCCTAGGGTAAGAAGCTACACCAAAAACTAGAATGCACAAGGTTCAAATCCACCAGCTGCTCGACAGGAGAAGGGTGGGCAATTTACTGCTTTTCATATGATTCACTGCCTCTGAAAACCTCTGGACAGTAAAATATGAATCAGTTTTGATTTGGTGGCACACAACAATATCAAATTCTGAGCACAGCCAGGATCAATCCATTGGAGTACCAATCAAGATATTAAGTGATATATTAAATAAAGCACATTTACTGCAACGGACTATTAAAGGGGAAAATGTTATTGTTGTTAGGTGTCATAAAGGAGTGTATGACTCATAGTGACACTAAGAACAACGGATCTGAATCTCATTCTATTCTGTACTATCCTCACACTTGCTGACACACTAGCACCCATTGAGGCAGTCACCATGTCAATTCACCTGGCCAAGGGTTTTCCTCTCCTGTGTTGACCCTCCACTCTTCAAAGCATCATGTGCCTCTCCAAGGAATAGCTAGCTCCTCCTAAGCAACATTCCTGAACCATGTGAGGCGAAGCCTCCTCATATTTGCCTCCGAAAAGCACTCAGGCTACACTCTATCCAAGACATATTTGTTCTTTTGGCAGTTTGTGGGATATTCAGTGCTATTCTCCAACACCACAGCTCAAAGTGGTAAACAACAAGAATGCAAATTTATAAAGACTAAAGATCACCTGAACCAAATCATAGTATTTTCAATTGTTTCGCATGCATGTAAAAATGAGATATCAAGTAAGGAACACTGAAAATTTGATGCTTTTGGAACTGTGGTGTTAATGAAAAGTATTTATTTTTTTTTAGAATTTTTTTTAAATTTTATTATTTTTTTGTGCGTGTACCGTCAAATCAGATCTGACTGGTACAGGAGGAGATTGTCCCTCCTTCCCCAGCAGAGCATCTGGTGGATTCGAACCGTGCGGCTCTGGGATTGTAGTTGCAGCTCTTTGCCACTAGGCCACCAGAGCTCCCCTTGATGAACAGTATTGAATATCCCATGGACTGCCAGAAGAAGAAATATATCTATCTTGGAAGAAGTATAGCCAGAATACCCTTCTAAGTAAGAGAGGACAGCAACACTTTGTGTCAAAATTATCTGGAGGGGCTAGTCCCTGGAGTAGAGTCAACAAACAAGAGGAAAATTCTCAAGAGAATAGGTTAACAGTAGGTTCAAGCTCTGCATTGATTGTTCTATTGTACAAAGGGTGGCTGAATCACAACTGACTCGCCAATACTAAACAACAATGAAAGTGGATTTCTGAGGTATTCATACTAACATGTAAAAAAACAGGCTTTTGACTTTTGCATCAAACTTTTCTATCACTATGGAAATTATTAAATATACATATACATATAACCATATACAGAATGACAATTATCTATATTTTGCCATTTTTCTTTTCTTTATCAGCCCATCTATTTTGCTTTTTGTCTCTTGTCCCCTTTGGAATATTTTAACTCAAGACTCTGATAACCATGTCATTTCAACAGTAAATTTTAATTACACTTTTCTAACTGATAAAAGAACTTTTAAAAACACCACATGGCATTATTACACCTTGATAATGAAAAATTTTTTATCATCCAATGACCAGTTTATATTCAAATTTACTCATCAATCTCAAAGATATGTTTCTTATATTGTTTGGTTTCAATTAAAATCTAAGCCAAGTCCCATACTGTATTTGTGTCTAGAGGGAGCTCTGGTGGCCTAGTGTAAGAAGCTGTGATGCCAAGCAAAGGCAATTGGTTCAAGTCCACCAGCTCTGCAGGAACAAGGATGGGTGGTCTCCTCTTATAGGATTTACTGTCTCTGAAAACCCACTGGAGAGTTAGCTGTAAGTCTGTTCTGACTCCATGGCAAACAAGAACTATGCCTGGAATCTTTCACATAATAATTAGTCCATGGTTTCCTTATGACTTTTGGTAACTACAAAAAAAATAAAACATGTGAGTCCCACATTATTCATTGGCTTTGGTTTATTACCTTTCAAAACAACCAATAAGATTTAAAACAAAAACAAAACTTACTGCCAATTAAGGATGAAACTAGGTTATAGGGTACTAAATATTGTTTATATTCTAAATTTATCTGATTCTAGATTAGCTGTGGTAACATTAAATTATTATGCTAATCCTACTTTCTACAAATAGTGTTCTAATTCATTGTGCCAATTCTACTATATCCTAAAAACATATTTTTGTTATATTTGGACATTTCCTTAATAATACAGAAGTCTGAAGCAGGAGTTAAAAGATATTTTTATATGTTGCTGTGTGCATGCTTCAGGAATGCTCTTTTATTGTTATTAAATGCTATCAAGTCATTTTACTAACCCTACTTTTTATTTTTGTATCATCTACATAATGAAGATTACTGATGAGTTTTCCTCCAATCCTAAAGCCAATTCTTCTTCATTGAATCTGATTTCTCAAATAAGTTTCTCAGTATAGATTAAACAGATTAAGTACTGATGTACATCTTTCCAAATTTTAAACCACACAATGCTTCCTTGCTCTGTCCACATAAATGCTTCAAGGATTAGGTATAGGTTTCACACAGGTAAAATTAAGTGTTTTAGATTCCCATTCTCCTCAATGTTAGCCATCATTTGTTATGATCCACACAGCCAAAGGCTTTTGCATTGTCCATAAAGCAGAAAAAAACCAAAACCCCAAACATTCTTCTGGTATTCTTTGCATTCAGCAAGGATCCGTCTGACATCATCAGTGATATCCCTGGTGCCAAGGACTCTTCTAAATCCAGCTAGAATGTCTGGCAGTTCTCTGTGTACTGTTAAGAATATTTTTTTAATGATCTTAAGGAGTATTTTGCTTATATGTGATATTAATAAAGTTCTTTAATTTCCACAGCCTATTGGATCACCTTTGTTTTATGCAGATGACACAACTTTGCTCGTTGAAAGTAAGAAGGACTTGAAATACTTGCTGTAGAAGGTTAAACATTATAATCTTCAATATAGATTGCCTCTCAGTATCAAGAAAACAAAAATACTAGTCACTGGACTGAAAGGCAAAATTATGATAGGTGGATAAAAGTTTGAAACTGTCAGCAACTTCACCTTACTTGTATCCACAATCAACACACTTGATACCAGCAATTATGAGATCAGGAGACAAGTTGCACTAGTCAAGTCTGTAGTCAAAAACTTCTCCAAATTATTGAAAAGCAATAATGTCAGCTTGAAGACTAAAATGTGCCTGATTCAGGTCATGGCCTTTCCATTACCTTCCTATGTATCTGAAAGGTGAACAACAACTAAGAGAAGACCCCTAATTGATGTCTTTGAACTGTGGTATTGGAAAAGAATACAGAATATGTCATGGAAAGCCAAAAGAATAAACAAATATGTCTTGGAGAAGGTACAGGCAGAGTTCTACTTGTAAGGAAAGATGAAGAAGTTTTATCTCACATACTTTGGACACGTTGCTAGAAGAACCTGTTCCCTGGAGAGGGGCATCTTGTTTGGAAAGGTGAGAGACGGTAAAAGAAAGGAAGACCATCAACCAGCTGAACTGACACAGGATAGGACAGGGCTCATATCTGTCTTTCATAGTGTTGCTATGAGTCATACTCAACTAGACAGCACTTAACATCCCCTAACAACAACTATTTTGTATAAATTAAATCTCAGTTTAGACTCAGCTTCCTTTTTAAAGAAGCATAGTGAAAGGTTCTAAGTACCTTCTCTTGCATTATCTTATGAATGTATAATCTCTGGTTGCTTCACTTGCACTGAAATAAAGACTGATGAGTGGGTCCAATGATGAAATCTCTTTCTCCTTTAAAAAATTCCTTTATCAATTCACATTAACATAGTGCTTTTTTTTTCTCTGTCTGACTTTTCTTAGACTCAGCATAATTATTTGGAGATTCATCCATGTTTTAGCACGATGGTAACCAGAGTTACTTAACATGGTACTGCCAGCAACCACTTTTGTGAGTTTCACACCACAACTGAGTGGGACTAGTAAATAAGGAAAAGGGAACCTATGATAGAGTTAAGTATCAACTTACCTAAACCATGATTCTTAGAATGATGTGGCTATCGACCATTGTGACCTGATATGATTATCCCTCACTGTATGTATTATCAATTCTGGCTTCTTTGTGTTAATGAGTCAAGATGAAGGTTTGTTAAGATTAGGTTAAATTTATTAAATCTGTGAGGAAAGGTTAGAATGAGATGCACTCAAATAACCATCCTTGGTTGAGTCACACAGAGATGAGAGTGGAGAGGGACTTTGGACCTAAAGTCTCTGTACAGGGAATCTTCTAGACTCAAAGGATGGCATCTAGAGATGATAATAAGAAGCAGTAGAGAAATAATGCAGATGAGGAAGGAGAACAAGAAGACAACCTAGTGAGCTTCCCAGATCATGGAACCAGAAAGTTAAGAAACTCTGGGTAAGAGGCTTAATTAACAATGAAGGGAAATCCCTTTGGAAACTTGCTGGCAGATGTAAGAAGTAATACTTGTTGGAGCAAGGAAGACGCTGTTATAATCCAAGATGTGCAAGAGTCAATGACCAGAGAAAGGGTGCCTACAGGCATGGCTGAGAAGACACTGTCTTGACTTAACTATAGCCTGAATTGTAACCTATTAAGACAAAATCAAACCTACTGTCCTCAAATTTAGTTGATTCATACTGACCCAGAAGGACACAGTAGGAAAAGATTCCCAAAGTTGTAATCTTTACAGAAGCAGATTCCCACATCTTTCTCCTGCAGAAAAGCTAGCTGGTAAGTTTGACATTACAGCCAGCATCTAATCACTTAACCATTGCACACCCAGAGCTCATGGAAACCTCTTACTTCCCTAATAATCATGAATAGGGGCCGTGAGTTCAGAATGGCCCCTGCAACAAACTATCAAACCCAGCAGAGCAGTCAGTAGCAAATGCTGTAGGAGGAAAGGCTGGTGTTAAGAATTAGTAAAAAATGTTGTGAAGAAGAGATATATCTGACTACTGCCTCTAAAAATCAGCTTTGGTCTGTTAATCTTGATTGTTTTCTCCTTTTAAATTTATCACAGGTCAAGTGCTCCCACTGTGACATTTTTAAAAGCATTTATCAATAGCTCATTCTTTTAAATCTTGTGTGTTATTCCACTTCATTAATATATTGTTTGTAAATTGTTTCTACATATATTGTATACAAATATGAAATTATTGACAGGCATTTGAACACCTTCCAGTTTGGTGTTATTACAAATAGGTGTCACAAGAATCTATGCACATATTCATGAAAGGACATATGCTACCTTGTCTTGCAGGAATATCTAGTCGAAGAATGGTTAGGTAATACAATAAGTATGGCTTTAGCTGTTTTATAAATGAACACTGTTCCCAAACTTTTGAAAGTGGTTGGACAATATTACATTCCGATCGCTAAGAGCATTCTAGGTTTTTTCCTTATTTTTCCAACATTTTATATGGCTAGTCTGTTTGATTAGGTCAATCTATACATAAATAGTGATACTTCATTGAAAGAGGTATCTGAAATCACTAATGCTATGAACAAGTTTGCATGTCTTTGCTCTCTGTAAAAGTTTGTTAGTGAAATAATTGTTTTTACATTTTCCTCATTCTTTATTGGGTTTTGGTGTTTGCTTCATAATACTGAGTTTTGAGAATATCTGGTATATATAGGTAAGTGTTTTATGAGGTATATAATTTGCAAATGTACTTCTAGTCTGTTATTTGTAGTCATATGCCTTTATAGTATATTACAAAGACTATCAGATTTTATTTGTTTATTTGTTTGTTACTAGTTTGGGCAAGTTTTTGGTATCATGTCAAAGAAATCTTGGACTAACACAAAGTTATAAAATTGCCTCTTGTGTATTTTATTGTAGAATGGCTTTTGAAATATACTGGTTCTCTATGTCCAGAGTTATGTAGTCATCATCAATAACTAATTCCAAGACATTTTCATCACCCTAAAAATTACCCAGCATGAATTACTAGTCATTCTTCATTTGTTCCCTCCAACCTCCGACAAACACTACTTTCTGTCACTAATGATTTCACCATTATTTTTACTTCGGAGGAGTAGAATCACACAAAAATGGCCTTTTGTGATTGTTATTGTTGTTATGTGCCACAGAGTTGACTACAACTCATAAAAATCCTATGAACAATGGCTCTAAACCATGTTACATTCAGAGTCAACCTGGCTTCACCCTCTGCAGGGCAGACCTGTTTGTTCTCTCGGCAATCCATAGAATATTCCATACTGTTGTCTAGTCACACAGATCCAAAGCATTGATTCTTCATCTATCACCCTTAATCACTATCCAGCTCTCAGATTCCTACCAATGTCAGTCACAATTTGCTGTGATCCATCCAGTCAAGTAAATAAAACACAAACAGACATCCTTCTGGTACTCTCTGCTTTCAGTCAAGATCTATCTGACCGCAATAATGATAGTGACATTGCCTCTTCTAAAACAGACTTCTCTTTCTGAAAGTTCTCTATCAATACACTGTTCTAGTTGCTTATGGACAATCAAAAATATTTTACTTGCACGTGATATCAACAGTATTGTTTGATAATTTCCTTAGTCTGTTGGATCATCTTTTTTTATTGGCAATGGGAATAAATATGGATCTCTTCCAGTCAGTTGGCTAGGTAGCTGTTCTCCAAACTTCTTGGCACAACCTGGTGAGCATATATCTAGGGCTGCATCTCTTTGTTGAAATATGTCAAAGGGTCAATTCCTAGGGCCAATTACTTCAGTATGGCTTGAACTTCTTCCTTTATTACCACTGGTTCTAAATTATATTCTACTTCTCAAAATGGTTTTGTCATACAATTCTTTTTGACAGAGTGACTCTGTCTATTCCTTCTATCTTCCTTTTGTGCTTCAAGCATCATTCAAGATTTTGCCCATTTCATTTCTTGAGTATTGCAACTCAAGGTTTGAATTTTTCTTCAGTTCCTTCCTTCAGCACAAGAAATGCTGAGTGAACTCTTTCTTTCCTACTTTCCGACTCTAGCTCTTTATACATTAAATGATAATACTTTGCTTTGTCTTTATGAGTTGCCCTTTGATATCTTCATTCCACTTTTTATCTTCACAATTTCTCTCATTTCTTTTGGCTTTTAGTCATCCTAATGCAAAATTCTAGCAAAAGTGAGCTTTTGTTTTTTTCATGGATGCTTTCCTTTATTTCATCCCACATCTAATCTGCTATTCATTAATTAGTGGTCTTCTGTGATTAGCTTCTTTCATAATATTCAATTGCATGAATACACAACATTTTGTATATCTGTCCATTAATTGACAGTTTGGGATATTTCCACTTTTGGCAATTATGAATAATACTACTGTGAACAATGTTGTACAATAAGTTTTCCCCTTTGAGGCATATACCTAAGAATGAATCTACTGCTTCATATTACATCTTAATCAAGGTTTACCATTCAAAATTGTCACTCCTAGTAAAAAAATGAACTGTTTGTTTTATGTAGAAGTAATTATTCTATTAAGCAAATAAGATGCTATGCATATGGAAGGAAAATGCTAATGGGGCATGGTAAGCTATCCAAAAGGGGAATAGCTATTTACCATTCTACAAGGTGACTGTCTAGTCTCAACAATCTACAAGGGGAGTGGCTACTCTTGCTACCAAATTGAGAAGGCCAGAGTGAAAAACCAGTATATTTTCTGGTGCCATTGAAGTGACAGCAAGAAAAAACACTTTTTTTCTCCAGCTATGCTCATGGTAGCAACACAAAGGGCAGCAACACCTACAGCAGCAACACATATGGCCAAACTGGAGACATGAAATGAGATGATATATTGAAAGGCCGAAAGTCAATACTGACATGACTGAGACACCTTTGGAAAATATGGAGGGGAAGGCAATATTAGCAGGATTGAGAATTTGGAAACAAGGGCTTGAATCCATGAGACTCAGAGCTAAGGTACCTTTCAGGAGGTGTTGTGACTGTATAATGTTATTAACCTGGATTATAAGCTTTCAACTTTGCTAA
>NW_006399906.1:2110971-2112182 GCF_000299155.1 Elephantulus edwardii | reverse complement strand
TAATATGGAGAGGTCCCTCTCTACAGGATTTCCCAGTGCAATTCATATTTTGATATCCTGAAAACTGATGCTAAGAGTGTTCATTGTGGAGCTGAACAAGCTTTAACTGTTAACAACCTCAATCGTTGCTCCATCTATCATGGCACTTGGATTTGGGTTAGTGGTGAGAATCTTTGTCTTTTTTATAGTCGTTGACTGTTTTGCCATAGAGCTTCAGGTTCTTCTCAGTTTGAGCAAGCAAGGTTGTGCAATCTTCATACCACAGGTTTTTGACAAGTCTTCCTCCAGTCTGATGCCATATTCCTCTTCATAAAACCCAGCCTCCTGAATGATGTGTTCATATAGATATATATATAGATACTTGATAGTAAAATTTACGATTACTTAGGCCAGTAGCAATTATGTCATATTAATTTTATGCTGTTTTGGCATGTTCTCTGTAAGTTCTTCTAGGGATAAAGGCATTTAAGTGCTATAATCTAAACAGTGTGGTTAGTGGTATATATATATATTCATTTCCAATTCTTAGTCTTTTAACTCTCCACTTAATAATAATCTAATATTTTACAAATTCTCAATTTGCTTTCTGACCTGCTAAAGATGACTTTTCTCTATATGAAAATCCCTCACACTCCCTTCCAGGCCAAAGATTCCCAAAATCATACACTTGAGAAAAGCAGGTAGTTTATGTAGTGGACAGAAAAATAAAGGCACTGAGAATTTGCCTCTACTAATAAACATGGATATGATTATGACAAAATTAATGAGCTTGAGAGATTATCTAAATTATCTTGTGAAAATGAAAGATTTTATACTATCATCTCTTGATCCTCTATATTATATATTTTTAAATTATTTAAAAATTGTTGTTTTTATATACAATTGAGTCACTTGTACAACAGCCCTAAACCCTACTCTATCCTGTGGCAATCTTATTGTCTCTGACACACCTATGCTCATTATTCCAGAGTCACTGAATCAATCCATCTCATGAAGGTTCTTCCTTTCCTGCACTGTCCCTCCACATTCCCAAGCATGACAATCCTCTCCAAGAAACATGGAACGTCCCTCCTTGCAACATGCCCAAAGCATGTCAAATGAAGCCTATGAAACATTTCTTCCAAAAAGCAGCCTGGATTCACCCTCTCTAGGACAAACTTGTTGGTTCTCCTGGCAGTCCATGGTATATTCAATACTCTTCTCTACTACCA
>NW_006399906.1:2092642-2110462 GCF_000299155.1 Elephantulus edwardii | reverse complement strand
TCTCCAAGGACCAGTCTCTCATTACAATATGACCAAAGTATGTCAGACGAAGACTCAGAATCCTTGCCTCCAAGAGAAGCCCAGTTTAACCCTCTCCAGGATGAATCTGTTTGTTTTCCTAGCAGTCCATGGTACCCTCAATACTCTTCTACAGCACCAGAGCTCAAAGGAATCCTCCCTAGTCATTGTCCATCTCTCTGATGCATAGCAAGTGACTGCAAAGACGATGGCCAGTATCAGACACACCTTAGTCTCCAGAGAGATACCATTGCTCTTTAGTACTTTGGAGCGGTCCCTAACAGCAGACTTTCCCATGGCAATACGTCTTTTAATTTCCTGGCTGCTGGTGCCAAGAATGTTGACTGGGGAGTCAAGCAAACTAAAGCTTTGAACAAGCTCAATCTGTTTACCATCCATCCTGATGCTGCCAATTGGTCCAGTGGTGAGAATCTTTGTCTTCTTGACATTGAGCCTCAATCCATATTGAAGGCTGCAGTCCTTGACCCTCTGCAGCAAGTGCTTCAGGTCCTCCTCAGTTTCAGCAAGCAGGGTTGTGTCATCTGCATAACGCAGATTGTTGATAGATCTTCCACCAATCCTGACCCCACATTTCTCCTCATAGAGCCCAGCCTTCCGGATAATCTGTTCTGTATACAGGTTGAAAAGGTATGGAGACAGGACACATCCCTGGTGTAGGCCCTTCCCAATTTTGAACCATGCAGTTTTTACTTGCTCTGTTCTGACGACTGCCTCTTGGTCCTAGTATAGGTTTCGCATTAGCTAAATCTGTTAACAATCTCAATCTATTCACTATATGTCACGTTGTTGCCAATTGGTCCAATGGTGAGAATTTTTATTTTCTTGATTTTTTCCATTCCCAAATAATTATAGAGAAACACAACTAGAAGTATCTGTATATTTTCAAGAGTCATTTACATTTATAAATACGTTTTTTCATCTTAGCTACTGGTATGAAATTATCATAATGCAAATATTTTAAATAATAAACTTTTTATTTTATGAAAATGTAAGTTCTACCCTGGATTTTTTGTTATGGACTGAATTGTGCTCCCAAAAAAGATATGCTGAAATCTTAACATATGTTAAATGTGAATATATCGTGTCCAGACAGAGGATCTTTAAAGATCTAATCAACGATTATGATTTCAAGCAGGAAGAATGTGATGTTGTTATCAAAGAGGAGAGAAGGGGGTTGTGAGGCCAGATGAAGATACATCTTCAGGCCAAGGAATACCTGGAGTTACAAGAAGCTGAAAAAAAAAAAAGAAAAGAAAAAAATATTTTCCAAAAGGCTTTGGAGAATATGTGACCCTGTCAATAACCTGAACTAATCTCCAGAACTGAGATGCACTCAATTTGCATTCTTGGAAGTCACTTTGTTTGTGGTATTTTGTGACATCAGCTGTAGGAAACTAAAACTACTTTCAAGAGAGAAAACAATTAAAATACCTTGGTAAAATCTATTCATATTTAGTTACAGCAGGTAAAAAGCCTTCAGTTTCCTGATCTCAAAACCCACCACATAACTACAATAATCAAAATAAGCTGGTACTGGTTCAGTGACAGATCCATAAGCCAATGAAGAAGAATTGAGGACACATACATAAATCCAGCAACCTATGGACAGCTGACCTTTGAAAAAGAGATGAAATCCATTAAGTGAGGAAAAGGCAACCTCTTTAACAAATGGTGTTTACAAAGCTAAACATTTATTGCAGAAAATGGAAACAAGATCCATTCCTGTACAACATATACCAAAGTTAGCTTAAAATAAATAGATCAAGTACCTAGACATAAAACCTAAAACTATAATAATCATTAAGGGGGGGAAATGGACAAATTTACGAGCCTTACTATATGACCAAGAGAATAAATGGATCTATCCTGGAAAGAGTAAAACCAGTTGGTTTCTTGGAGGAAAAGATTTTGAAACTTCTCTAACACATTTAGAGCATGTTGTCAGGAGGGGACAGTCCCTGGAGAAGGACATTATGCCTCAAATGGTGAAGGGTCAGCATAAGAGAGGAAGACCCTGGATGAAACAGATTGACAGTGACTGTGCCAATGGGGTCAGGTGTGCCAGAGATGGTGAGGTTGGCTCAGGATTGAATAAGGTTAGGGTCACTATGAGTTGTAGTTGACTTGATGGCTCTTAATAACAACAACAATCTATAAGATAAATAACTTAACAAAAATAATTGAAAATGCATAAACAGCAGAGGATAAACTAGATGATTGGTAACTTCTAGAAATAAATCCTTAAATTCATTAGAAGCTTTCCCCAAAAGAGTAAATAGAGAACCTACAGACTGGGAAAAATAATTGTCAATGAACATCTGACAAGAGCTTAATGTCTAAAATTATTAGAAAACTACAACAATTCAATGTTACAACCCTGGCACAACCTGGCTAAAACTGAGGAGGACCTGAAGTACTTGCCACTGGGCCAATTCTCACCATTGGGCCAGTTGGCAGCATCAGGATGGATGGTGAAGGGATTGATATTGTTCACAGCTTTAGTTTGCTTGGCTCCCCAATCAACATTCTTGGCACCAGCAGCCAGAAATTAAAATATATATTGCAGTGGGAAAAAGTACTGAATAGCAATGCTGTCACTCTGGAGACTACGGTTCACCAGATACAGGCCAGAGTCTTTGCAATCACTTGTTATGCATCAGAGAGCTGGACAATGACTAAGGAGGATAGGAGAATTGATTCCTTTGAGAAGAGTACTAAATATACCATGGACTGCTAAGAGAATAAACAGATTCATCCTGGAGAGGGTTAAACCAAGCTGCTCCTCAGAGGCAAGGATTTTGAAGCTTTGTCTGACATACTTGGGACATGTTGCAAGAAGGGACAAGTCCTTGGAGAAGGATGTCATGCTTGGGAGGGAAGAGGGACAGCACATGAGAAGAAGACCCTCTATGAGGTGGATTGATTCAGTGACTGGGGTAATCTGTGTAGGTGTGTTGGAGACAGTGAGATTGGCACAGGATAGAGCACGGTTTAGAGTTGTACACAGGGTCGGTATGAGTCACAGATGACTCAGCAGTATATATAATAATAACACAATAACTCAACAAGGAAAAGACAAAAATATCTAATTTTAAAATGGTCAGGGAAAATGAAAAGGCTTTACTCCAAAGAAGGCATTCAGATCATCAACCAATATATGAAAAAACTATTGATATGTGGTACAGTTGGGTTCTGTCAAGTCCAGTACACCTCAGAGCAATCCTATAAACAAAATCTTAATCCTGTACTATCCTCATCATTTTTCACATACTTAATTAAGACTGTAGGGTTTTTATTAGCTATTTTTGTTGTTTTAGGCATTGTTAAGTATGACTCGCTGCAAACCCTCTGAGCAAAAGACCTCAATATTGTCCAATCTTCTGTCATCCTCATCATCTCCAACACACTTGAGCCCACTGCTGCAGTTACTGTGCCCTGCCTTTCCCTGACCTTCCACCTTTCCAAGTATGATTTCCCTTTCCAAAGAATACTGTCTCCTAGAAACATGTGCAAAGTATAAGAAGAAAGTTTTGCCATCTTTGCCTCAAAGAAGCATTCTGGCTGTACCTTTTTCAAGACATAGCTGTCTTTTGCCAGTACATGAGATTCAACATTCTTCTTAAATACCACAGTTCAAAGGCATCACTTATTTTTCTATCATTCTTATTCTTGCCCAGATGAACTGCCCATCATTCCAGATGCATAGCGAGGGGATGAAGAGGACCATGGCCTGAATCAAGTGCATCATAGTCTTGAAAATGACGTTACTGTTCTAGAAGACTTGACCAAAGCAATATATCTTGTGATCCCCTGATTGCTGGTTGCAAGGATGCAGACTGTGAATCAAAGTTAAGATGAAATCATTTTCACCAATTTCAATCCCCTCTCCGTCTATCATGACATTGCCTACTGGTGCAGTCTGAAGTTGAGATATAATCCATATTGAAAGACACAGTTTGTGTGTTTTTTTTTCTTCAGCCACAAGCATTTCAGGTCTTTCTTATTGTCAGCAAGCAAGGTTTTGTCATCTGCAAAGTCAGGTTTCTGATTAACCTTCTTCCAATACTGATGCCATGAGAGAGTCTGGCTTCGTGACTTATTCGCTCAGCATACAAACTGAATAGGTATGGAGAAAGGATATAACCCTGAAACATACCTTTCATGATTTTAAACTATGCAGTGTTTTCTTATTAGCTATTGTTGTTATGAGCCATTGAGTCAACTTCCACTCATAGTGGCCCTAAGAACATTGGTTTTGAACCTTGGGAGATGTACATCAAGATAACAATGAAACATCATCTTACTCCAGCAAAAATGGCAGTCAAATATAACAGAAACACCGCTGATATTTTGTAATTCTCATATGCTATTGCTGGGAAGTAAAATGATGTAACACTAGAAACACCATTTGATTTGGCAATCCCACAACTAGCCCAAAGAAACAAGAGCTGCAACACAGATAGATATATCTACTGGAATATTATTTAGAACAGCAAAGTAAAACAAGAAACCCAAGTATCCATCACTTGAAGCAGTGGATAAACTATGGTACATTTAAATAATGGAGTACTTACCATGCAATAATAAAGAATTCATGAAACACACACAACATGGATACATATAGAGAATAGCGAATTAAGCAAAATAAGTCAGTCATAGAAGGACTATTATGACAGAACTCAATCCAACTCATCACTATGCAGTGAAAACCAACTCATAGTTGAACCTCCAGCAGGTTTTTAGAAGTTGCAAAATGCACATAAGGAGACTGTCCACTTTTTTCCAACAAAGTAGCTGACAGATTTAAACTGATTGCCTTTGGGTTGAAAGCGCAACTCTTTTCCACCAGGTCACCAAAGTTTGATTATTGTATGTTGTTTTTTGTTATGTGTCATTGAGTTACCTCCAACTCATAGGAACCCTATGTACAACAGCTCTGTAGCCTGCCCTATTCTGAGCCAATCTCACTACACCTGTCGCCCCAGTTTTCATGTCAATCCATCTCATCCAGGGCTTTCCTCTCGTGTTGTACCTTGACCCTTCCAAGCATGATGTCCTTCACAAAGGACCAGTCCCTCCTGGCCACGTGCCCAAAGTATGAAATACAGAGCTTCAAAATCCTTACTTCCTAAAATAAACTTGGTTTCATGCTAAGACAGACCTATTTTTTCTCTTCGTGGTCCTTATGTTTAATACTCTTCTCCAGCACAACAACTCAAAGGCATTGATTCTTCTTCTGTCATCCTTAGTCACTGCCCAGCTCTCTGATGTATAACAAAGACCATGGCTTGGATCTGGCACACCTTTGTCTCCAGACTGGCATCACTGCTTCTCAGTACCTGGAGAGATCCCTGACAACAGACTTCCCAGTAAAAATTATCTTCTGATTTCCTGACTGCTGGTGCCAAGAGTGTGGATTGTGGAGCCCAGCAAATTTAAATTATTAACAACCTCTATCTCTTCCCCATCTATCATGGTGTTGCCAATTGGCCCAGCGGTAAAAATTTTCATCTTCTTGATATTAAGCTTCAATCCATGCTGATACCACAGTGTTTGACCTTCTGCAGCAAAGGCTTCAGGTCCTCCTCAGTTTCAGCAAGCAAAGTTGTATCATCTGCATAATGCAGGATGTTCATAAGTCTTCCCCTAATCCTGATGCCACACTTTTTCCTCACAAAGCCCAACTTCTCAAAGAATCTGTTGCATAGATAGATTGACAAAATATGGAAAGGATGTATCCATGATGCACTCCTTTCCAAATTTTGAAAAATTCAGTGTTTCCTTGCTATGTTCTGATGTCTGCCTCCTAGTCCAAATACAGGTTTTGCATGAGCACAATCAAGACCACTATTCTAGAAAATTATGGTTTCAAGACAGACAAAAGCATTCTTGGGTCAATACTAGAGATGGAAATAGTGGGAGAGGATGATAAAAATTAATAAATAGATAAATTAGACAAAAGAAAAGGCAGTATACAATAGCTTTTGATTAGACAGTAAAATTAATAAATTATACTAATATAATTAATGTAAAAGATATATGAATTATCAAATGAAATTGTAATTGAAATATTATGAAATAAAACATGAATGAAAAACAAGTACAATTTGTAAACTTTCACTCAATTATAAAAATTAATAAGTAAAATAAAAAAACCCATACACTTTTAAAATACCATTTTACCCTAAATTTATCCACAAAAATTAATCAGTAATATTATACCACATTTCCCTCATCAAACAAAAAACTCTGTTAAAGAACAAAGTGTTCAGAACTTTGTGTACTAGTTTTGATGAGTCTAGTAGATTCTGGATGCTGGCAGGCCAAACCAGCAATCCCTTCCTGTACTCTTCAGAAAACCTTTCTCAGAAAATGTAACCTTTCAACACAGACATTTGTTGCAGTTGCTAGTCCATCACAAAGACTAATTTTGATGTTTAAAGTAGCACTGAACCATAATTTTTGGCTCTCTCAAAGTGCTCAGGAAAGCACTTACTGATCTATTAAGGCTTGTTTTTCCTTTTATGAGTACAATTTTGAATCATGATAAAAATGTTACATATGGTCATAATAGCATTGATTGTGTACAATATGTACACCAATGACATTTCTGACCTGTGCCATTAACAACATTAGAAATGACCACAAAAACATCCAACTTCCAAGACGTTAAGGCTAAGGTTATATAAAACTAATAAAAAATTATAGTTACATATGCTTTTAGTTACACTAAGAGGTTCTGAGAGAACAGTAATTGAGGATACTAGACCTATCCTTTCTTCTGGCTGTAGGCTCTGATCTTCAAAATATAATTAAATGGTCATATAAGACACATAACAATGAGAGGCTAACTTTGAAATACACTAGACCACAATATTAATTTAACTTTTAAAATCAAAGTTTGCACTTATTTTCTAGCACCTTTCACATTGACTTTAATATCAATAATTCTAATTTACTAACAATTATGTTAATAACTATCTATTTATTGCCTCTGTCTCTGTCTCTCTCTCCTCATTGCCACCAAGTCAGAACTGACTTACAGGTTTTCAGAGGCTGTAAATTGCACAAGTGGAGACTATCTTTATTCTGCAGAGCCCCTGGTGGGCAAACAGCAAGAGAGATACCACCACCTTTGGATCAGAAGCATTACTGACTAGATCAAAATCAATAAGAACGTCTGTTGGTACAATGGGGAGTATTTGGCTACTAACCAAATAGTTCAAATTCTCCAGCCATTTCATGGAAGAAAAAACATGGAGCGGTTTTTGGTTTGTTGTTTTTTTCTTGTAAAAGTTATGCTACCAAGGCAAAAGTGGGTGATTTTAATCTGCAGCCCTCAGGCCTGGTTTTAATTGTTTTGGGTCAAACATTCTTCTAGGTCTTATAGCCCTGGTTTGTCCGTTTGCTATACAGAGATCGACTCACAATTGCTATGAAGCCAAACACTGTGACAGATGAGTAAAATGTGATAATGGTTACCCATGGTGGACAGTGTTTGGTGGAGCTCCCCGATAAAATCAAGCTTGGAAGCAGGAGTGGCATTGTCTGAAATAGCTTGCCTCTGGAAATGCTATGAATGTGGAGAAATGATGAAACTTATACAAGTATTCAGGTCTTTTGTTCACAGGGTCGCTATAAGTCATCTACAACTTGACAGCACATAATAACTACAACAAAGGTTACAGTCTAGGAATCCCAACAGAGCAGTTCTAATATATCCTGCAGAGTCACTACGTCTTGGAATCAACTCAATGGCACAAAACAAAAATGACACTGGCTTACTACTGAGTCAAACATCTTGTATATATTTGTTGTTGTTGTTGTTATATATCCAGGAGGCTGGGCTCTATGATGAGAAGTGTGGGGTCAGGATTGGTGGAAGATCTATCAACAATCTGCGTTATGCAGATGACACAACCCTGCTTGCTGAAACTGAGGAGGACCTGACGCTCTTGCTGCAGAGGGTCAAGGACTGCAGCTTCCAATATGAACTGAGGCTCAATGTCAAGAAGACAAAGATTCTCACCACTATACCTATTGGCTGCATCAGGATGGATGGTGAAGAGATTGAGCTTGTTCACAGCTTTAGTTTGCTTGGCTCCATAGTCAACACTATTGGCACCAGTAGCCAGGAAATTAAAAAGTGTATTGTCATGGGAAAGTCTTGTATATATTACTTCAGTTAATACTCTGATAAAAAAATTTCTGGTTTCTGAGGCTGCAAATCACACTGGAGTAGATTGCTTTTTTATTTTAGAATAATTGGTGGATTCTAAAAGTCTTTAGGTCAGCAACACAACTACCTACAGGTAGGCCACCAAAACTCTAGTAGTTTGCTGTTGTTGCTATGTGCCTTCAGTTTGAGTGTACTTCGAAGCAACCCTACAAAGAGCACATGTAAAACTCGCCCTCTGCTGCCCCATGCTCACTATCTCTGACATATCTGAACCCATCGCGAGTCACTCTTGTCAATCCATCTGGTTTAGGGTCATCCTCTTTTTCTCTGACCTTACACCTAACCCAGCATGATGTCTTTTTTCCAAGAATCAGCCCTTCCTTATACCGTAAATATGTGAGAGGAAGATTCACCATCCTTGCAGCTAAGGATGTACATCTTCTAAGGCAGACTTTTTGTTACTTTGGTAGTCTATGGAATATCCAGTACTATTTCCCAGCAACACAGTTTGAAACCATACTCTTCTTCGGTCCATTACTAATTTTTCAACTTTCAAATACCATAGGAAGTAACTGACAATATCATGGTTTAGATAAGGCTCTAATACAATTTTCATAGCCTCTTTCGACATCTATATTGTTTTGTTCTTTCTCTTGTGTCTTTATATCGACTTTTTTGCTCTCTTTCTTGATGCCATCCTCCAGCTTCTCTGGTCTTTGACGATTGCTGTTCAATGCCTCCAACCTGTTCTTGAGAAGATTTTTAAGTTGAAGTGGAATAGACTGAAGATCATAATTTGGTTCTTATAGATTTGTTTTCATTATATTCAGGTTCAATTTGAGCTTGCACATAAGTAATTGATGATGTGTTCCACAGTGAGTACCTGGCCTGGTTTTGACTGCAGATATTGAGCTTCTACAACTTCCCATAGTAAATGTGTTAATTTTATAGCAGCCAGTTTTTCCTATGAAATATGTGTAAAAATTACTTCCTGATTATTAATTTTAGAGCTTTGGAAAGCAACAGAAATGTCATGGAAGAGGCCACAGGAATCTGCATTTTCATCATTGCTATAGCATTTTGCTGTTATATGTCATTATATCAAAAATAACTCATAGCTGACCCTCCAGAGGGTTTTCAGAGGCTGCAAATCACACAGTCAGGGATTTTCCATCTTTCTCCTAGGTGCAGCTAGTGGTCTCGAACTGCATACTTTTGGATTAGTAGTAAAACTCCTTACCACTAGACCACCAGAGCTCACTTGTTATGATATGAGATTCCCAATATTTGATACAGAAGCCAACTATCTCAAATTCCATTTTTATATAAATGCACTTCTCTTTTCACCTTTTATATTCAAACTAATGAAATATAGTGGGCATATTCACTTCTGAAAACCCAAATGCTCATAGGACCATATATGAGCACTGAAATTTCAATCAAAATATCCTCTAAATTCAATGTTATTCTTATGAACCATCAAATTAGAACCAACTCATAGCTGACTTTCCAGCTCAATTTCAGAGTCAATAAATTATCCTGGAGTAGATTTCCCATCTTTATGCTGTGGAGCAGCTGGTAGATTCACACCAAGAGCCTTAGGGTGGGCAGCACAACTCCTTACCACTGAGCCATCAGAGCACTCTAAGCTCAATATAGTAGGCTAATATTTAAATTATTGTGCCTGCCTTAATGCATGTATTTCAAAGGAAATAAGAACTAGTGATGCAATGATTAAAGTGTTCAGTCACATTAAACTTTAAAAACAGACTGAAGATTCTAACTTACAAGCCACTCCAAAGGAGAAAGATATGGCGGTCTGTCTCTGTAAAGGTTTCTAGCCCTGAAAACTGCATGGGACACTTCTATCCTCCTCCAAGGATTACTTCAATTAGGATCAAAGTAATAGCAGTGGGTTTGGGTTGTTCATTTGGGTTTTCAGGTGGGTTTTTTCTGCCAGCAATGAACAATCGAAAAAAGTAAGTTCCTTGATTTATGAAATTGCCCTGTTTCAGAAAGAATACCTTTGATACTGTTGCCTAAAGTGGATTTCATTCTAATAAACACTATGGCATAATTCTATCTTGGTCATGTTTTGATGCTGTTCTCATAGACCTTCAAGATAGAATAAACTCATAACTGATTCTCAAGCAGATTTTCAGAGACATTAAGTTACATAAGAAGAGACTACCCATCTTTCTCCTGCAAAATAGCTGGTGGATCCAAACCATATGCTTTTGGGCTGGCAGTGCAACTCCTTATCATTGTACCAGTAGAACTCCATTGCTAGTATTACCTCTTATTCAGGTACCTTTAACAATTTTGAAGTTCATTATTTGAATGATAATAAGAAATGCCAAGAATATTAAGACAGTAGAAAAATATACCTACCTTGGTTAAGTGAATCACTCCTTTAGAAGTAACTGAACAACCCATGAAGCCAACATACTGAAGTTCAGGACAGTGTTCAGCAAATGCTTTCACTGATTGATCTGTCACCTACAGAAGAAAACAACAACAAAAAAGTTATTCAGGGTGACATTCCAGGGAACTTAATAATTTGCATTCTTCAATGTCTGTCTGTCCCTTCTTGTACCATTAACACAGTTCTTGTCAAAGGTCCATTTAAAGAAGCACGATATTTAATGCACCATACACACACCCATGATATTAGGCTAATTTAAAAGAGGAACAAATCTACCCCTGACCCATCTTCCAATTCCTTTTTATTACCAGTTGGTCATTTTCAATTTTATTTATAGAAAACTCTTTAGAGATACTGGCACCATTTCTATTTCTTCAAACTTTATTACTTTATGCATCTTTTCAAAATAGTATTCATTCACATACAATAAAAGTCAATATTTCAAAGAAAGTCATTAGCTTGCTTTTTTTTAATCCACATTCATTCAAAATGTTTTTCATTCAATTTGCCACATCACTAATATTTAATTAACATTTTCATCACCCTAAAAGAGAATCCATGCTTGTTAGCAGTCGCTCTCTATTTCTATGTGCTTCAGGCCTTGGCAAGAGCTAATCTACTTTCTATCTCTACAGACGGAAGCATGTGAGGCCTTTCATACAAATAAGGAAGGGTCTGACAACTGTGGCTTCTGTAATTAACTTCTTTCACACAGCTTGATGTTTTCAACATTTATCCATGTTGGAATATGTATTAGAATTTCTTTTCCTTTTCATTGCTCAATCAAATTTCTTGTATGAATGTACCATATTTCTCACTTTGTTTTAATCTCACTATAATCAGGTTTTGTTATCATCCGACCAACACCATCACATTAAATGGTCAATGTCGATTCTCACTCAGGATCCTCAGCAGCATTTGTCACAGCTGATAGTCCTTCTTGAAACAGTTTCTTTTCTTACTTCTTATACAACATATTCTCCTGAATCTATCCCTTCCTTCTTGGTAGCTCTTCTCAATTACTTTGCTAAATTCATCTCCTTTATCTTTTCTGTTTATTAAGGTTCTCTCAGTGGGAAGGAAGGGAAATGTGCAACAATAAATGAAAACCCAACTTTTCTGTAAACCTTCCTTAAAAATTACAATTAAAAAAATTAAGGTTCTCCAGTTATTCTAACATAATCTCATAGTCTCAAATCAAATTATGTGTTTATTATCCTCAGATTCATGTCTCAAGCCCAAAACTCTTCACTCTACTTCAAACTACTGAATTGGACTACTTGGTTATTTCCTTGAGACATTTAAAGTTCTATTAATTTAACATGTTTAAGGTAAAATATTTACGTTTAGAAGCAAACCTGTTGTTCTCCAAGGTTCCCAACTTTATTGAATTATATCATTAGTTACCTTGTCATAAAAGCCAAAATATTTTTTAGTCAAAATGCCACACAGTAAGTTCTAAAAATATCCTAAAACAGGCTACTGTCACCTATCCCACAAGTACCACCCTGATCTGAGTTTCAATGATTAGGGCCATAGTCTCATAGAACATCTCAAAGTCATTTGACATAATATGGATTATAAAGTTGTTTATATTCTACACAGTAACTTAGTGAGTAGTGTCTTAGGTTTTAAACAACTTGGCAATCAACCATCTAAGATACAAGTATTGGTCTCTACTCATTTGGAACAAAAGAGAAAGTAGAATTCTGAAGACTCAAAAAAGAAGCTATTTTATAAGACAAGCAAACTCCACAAACCCATTTACTCTGACACTAAAAATACTAGATAGTACTTGGATACTACTACTGACCATTATATTAAGGGTCACTATTTCTTAGAGAGGGACTTCATACTTGGAAAGGTGGAGGGACAGTGAAGGAGAGGAAGATATTCAAGCAGGTAGACTGACACAGTAACTGTGTACAGTGGAGCAATGGATGTAAGTGTATCAGAGATTGTGAGGATGGCACAGCACACAATAGGGTTCAGATCTGTTGTTCACAGGGTTGCCATTATGAGTTGTATGAGAGTTGACAGCACCTAACAATAATAACAACAAATGGACCTAGGTACTAAAAAGCCCTCAAATTCACTGTGATCCATTAAATTTAAACTCATTGTGACCCATCATTGTGTTTGCTGTAAATATTAACAGGAAGAGACTGTTGATCTTTCCTTCAGTTTGCGGATTTAAACTGCTGGAGACAGACACACTACCTTTTGGTAAGTGGTGCAACATGCTCCATACTACACTACCAATACTCATTTGAAAGGAGGACAATGTGGGACAGAACATCAAATATCTAAAAAGCAAGTACCAACCAAAGCTAGATGAACTTGTTCAGACCAAAGGGTTCTTCAAAACGACTGACCTATTAAGATATTCTTCAAGTCTTAAATCGAAGTTAACCCCTAAGGTCATCTTGTAGAAAAATAAAAATTGATTCAAAAATAATGAATGTCATCTGCAAATATAGCGCTCATTTAAAATAATCCTCCATATGAAATCAATAAGCCAACAATTACTTTAACCACCCAGGAGACTGAAAAGGGGTAGGGGAACTAGGTTAATAGTAACCAAACAATCAGAATGAAACTAATGAGAATGTTCACACATTGTGAAGAAAGGAATCAATGTCACTGAACATCTTGTGTAGAAACTGTTGAATGCAGATCTAAATTTCTGCATAAACTTTGACCTAAAACATAATAAATTTAAAAAAAAACCAAACAACAAACATTTGGGAAGTCTGTAAAAACATAGATAACCAAGCCCCTTGCCAGCTAAAAGGATGGATCCCAATTATCTGTATTTTCACAAAACCTCCACGTATGTGAATGTTTTAGAGCCCTAGTTACATTACCAGTATCTGGCATTTCTACATGGTCCTGTTTTAAATGAAGAGCAGAATGCAATTCCTTTTTTGTCTTCCCCTGCCCCCCAAAATTACCATGTATAAAATTATCTTCTTGTAACTGTGCTAAAATTTTCTTCATGTTTTTACAAACTAGTGTCTTATAAAAGAAGGTCCAAATATTCTCTACCATATGATCAATTTCAATTCACTTTCTTGACAGTCAAGATAATAAAAAAAAGTTAAACACCTTTGTTAGTTTTCCAAACTGAGTGGACATTTACATCTCCTTTACATTAGCTTTAATATGGGTGACTTATTTTACATCTTTCTTATCTATTCTGAACAGATATTTGCAAATAAAGCTATGTGAAGAGCATTAATTTTAAAATCATCACACAGAACATTCTCCTGAAATAAAGCAAGCAACACACATCTGATAAAAGATTAATTCTGCCTTCAAAAGTAGAGAATGCTTCAGCATATTAAAACTAAAGGTGCCATTGAGAAATTAAAAATGTGCTTTTCTAACACTTACCTTTCTAAAGACATTATAGTAACAAAAACCACTTAAAGACTTTTCTCCTATAGTGCTGCTAGAGAGATTGATTCAAATACTGCCCTTTGAGTACCAATACTTAGCCACTGGCCCACCAGAATCTGGGTGAAGCTCTGCATCTATTTCACTTTAAAAACTCCCAGTGAGATTCTAATGTACTGTCTGGATTATCTGCAAGTCCTGAGACTCTGTATTCAAACTGCAGTCATCAGGCCAGTTTTACTGGCATCAACTTGGACTTTGTTAAAACACACAGAATCTCAGGCTCCATGCTACCTACTGGATCTTATCCATGCTAAAGTTTGACAAATATTTCTCTAGTCATGAAGGACTACATTATGTCCCTGTCAGGTTAAATGGCTAATCATAATGAGTGCACTACGGCCTATATTTTTAACACTAGAACTGATGGATCACTTATTCTTATGTGCCTTCCAGTTGTTTGCAATCCTGTGTACAATACCTCTGAACTCTGCCCTTTCTATTTTAGGAGTTTTAATAAATTTGTATAATAATGAGGAATTTTATAATATTTCCATTAACTGAAAAAGTTGTCAATTAATAAAACCTACACACCAGACCCAGTTAATCAATGACCTCTTTCAGTCTCCATTTTGTGTTATCAATAATCTCACAGAGATTGTTGTTATTAGCTGCTGTCTAATTCACTCCAACTCACAGCAACCTGTGCCATGTTCACAATCTCTGGTGTGTTGAAACCCAATGGTGTAGTCATTTCATTTCACAGAAAGTCTTGCTCTCCTTCCCTGACCCTCTGTTTTTCCAAGCATGAAGCCCATCTCCAGGTCCTGGCTGCTCCTGACAACACATCACAAACGTAACAGGCAAGCTTCACTGTTCATGCTTAAAAGCACTCTAGCTGATCATCTTCATATATAGATTTGTTTGTTCTTTTATCAGTTCACAATATGCTCAATATTCTATATCAATGCCACAATTAAAAGACAAGTACTTTAAACATTCTTCATACAGTCCATCTTCTCAGATTATAGGCTCAGTATACAGATGTTGTTGACCAGGATGAATGAAGAGACAGGGACACCGAGAACAACGGGGAGAAGAGAGTGAAGGCACGTGGCAAACGGCTCAAAGACTGCACCCTGAGACTAGAGTCTCTCTAACCTTTATTGAGAATTGCCAGAGGATAAATCACAGAGGAAATTCTTTACTAATGAAGCTATGTTTTTCTCTGCTAGTATTCTTGTGCTTATATCAGAAGGACAAATTCGCAACACAAGCTGGGAGGCAGTGTGGCACCACGTGGTCTACCGGAGTGCCTATCTCCTGTGATCTGTCTCAGGAGAATCACCGTCTTATTTCTTGTAATCTGTCATAAGAGGTATTCCAGCTTGTTTATGCCACCGTCAGCTCCTAATCAAGCATTTGGTTTAACATTTGTTTTAATATTTGGCTTCCCACAGAAAAATACAAACCTGACACACATTTTCCCTAATTTTGTTGGTTTGTTTGGTTGTTTTTTTGTTATTATTATTAGTTTCTTGTCCTATTCAAACAACCCCATGCTGGTCTACGATAGGTTCAATATGAGCACAGTTAATTTCTGGAACTCCCTGTGTACCATAGAGTCAGAACAGACCCGTAACGGACCCTCCAGCATTTTTCAGAGGCAGTTAATTGCACGGGAGGAGACTATTCATCCTTCTCACATGGAGCAGCTGGTGGCCTCGAACTGCATGCCTTCAGGATTGCAGAGCAGCTTCTTTCCACTAGGGTACCAGAATTCCTACTCTTAGAATAATAGACTTAATTTATTCTAGTCCACACCGTCTAATATATTTGAACATGGGAAACATTTTCCTATTATTCTAAAAGTTCATTCAAATTCATCAAAAGTCAGAGTCATTGCCATAGACTTGGGACCAATACATAGCTGAACCCCTGTCCAGTTTTCAGAGGCTATAAAACTCACAAGGAATTGGCTATCTTTGTGCCTTGGATTCACTGGTGAATTCTAACAACCAGAAAAGTGTAGCTTATGGGTTAGCAGGGCAACTTCACAGAGTTCCCTGAAGTCCATAGGATCTTGAAAAAAATGGTATATGTATCTTAAACTCTTCAAAACCCTACAAGAATTTTTCTTCCTTTTTTTTGTCTTCACAATCTTTGCTTTCCTATATTTTATTTTTCATAGAATACAGCACTTATGTTTAAGAGGAACCTTTCAATTGGAAAGGACAGTATAAAAGCACAATATTTGTCATATGAAAGGAAAGAACTAAACATGGAGAAAAATATAAATTAACTTTTTTCAGTAAGAGCTTCATCATTATGATCATTAATAAAAATTTCATATATTTAATAAAATATTACAAGTAATACAAAAATACTATTTAAATAGAAATATTTTCCTTTTTAACCCATGGTCAGATAAATACCACACACTTATCAACAGGTTTCAAAGACCAAGAGAGAACAGACAAATCAATGTTAGGGGAAAATGGAGGTAGTCCACATCAGATCACAAAATAATAGATGACTACATCACTACATAATTGTCAAAACACTGAGAATCATAGCCAGCCCAAGTTGATACATAACCATCATTTACAATTCAGCAGTCTGTAAAACCAGCATTAGTTCATTAATGCCAAAAAAAATAAATCTGATAGTAGATAATTCATTATTGTAGTAAATGTAAAACATCATAATGAGATACTTGTTAAGTGAGGAGCTGATGTATTCACTGAGCACTACACCAAGTACTGAGAAATATGCTATATACTGTTGGTCTAGTAGTAAGAAGCTGAACGACAATTCCAAAGGCTAGTGGTTTGAATCTGCCAGCTGCTTTGTAGGAAAAGGATGGGCAATTTCTTCACATGTATTATACTGTCTCTGAAAGCCCACTGCAGGGTCAACTATTATGGGTCAGTTCTGACTTGACAGCATACACAAAAACAATAATGAATAAGACAAACCTCGTGAAGCTTATCATCTAGTTGAAAAATATAAAAAATACTTAACAGAAACCTAAGCATCACAGTGTTTGCTGGAGCTCCCAATTTAAGACAGATTTGGAAGCAGGAGTAGCATGCACTTCCTAAACCATATGCCTCTGGAAACTCTATGGACTTGGAGAAACAACGATAGTTATAGAAAGACTTCAGGCCTTTTGTTCATAGGCTCAGTATGAGTTGTGCTCGATTTGACGGCAATCAACAGCAACAACATGTGTGTAAGATGATTATATGATCTACTATGCTGGAGATGAAAAATGTGAGAAAAGATGGGGTCGCTGTCATAGTTAAAAAGGCTGTTTCTAGATCCATCTTCAAATAAAATGTTGTGAGTAACAGAATAATATACATACACATACAAGAAAGACCAGTTAATACCAATATCATTCAAATTTATGTACCAAAAACCAGAGCCAAAGAGGAGGAAATAGGTGATTTCTACCAACTGTTGCAGTCAGAAATCAATCAAACATGCAACCAAAATGCATTAATAATACTGGATGAACAGAATGCAAAAGTTGGGAACCAGGAAGAAGGATCAGTAGTCGGAAAACATGGACTTGGTGAAAGAAATGAGTTTAGGAATAGAATTCTACGTAATCAATAATGTATTCATAGCAAATATCTTTTATAAGAAACATAAACTCATACTGTTGTTGTTGTTATGTGCCGTAGAGCCGTTTGCGACTCATAGCGACCCTATGCACAACAGCTGTAAATCCGGCTCTATCCTGCACCAACCGCACCGCCTCTGACACACC
>NW_006399906.1:2088890-2090021 GCF_000299155.1 Elephantulus edwardii | reverse complement strand
CATTCATGGCTCTCACATTACATGTTCCAATCACTAGGGTCTTCTTACAACTGTTCCTATAGAAACTCATACTATACACATGGATTTCACCTGATGGTATGCACACAAATCAGACTGACAACATCTGTGGTTGGATTCTTTGGAGAAGTTCAATATCAGCAGTGAAACCTAGGCCAGGTACTTATTTCAAAGCAGACCATCAACCACTCACAGGCAAATACAAATTAAAGCTAAGTAATGTCAAATCCAATCTACAGAAATAAAAATTTGATCTTGAGGCTATCCCACTCGAATTTCAAAACCAACTCAGAAACAGGTTTGGGGCCTCGAACACTAATGAATGAAGACTAAATGAGCTGTGGAAGGATAACAAGAGTATCATCCATGAAGAATGCAAAAGGTCATTACAAAAACAGAAGAAGAAGACAAAAATAGGTGTCAGATAAGACTCACATATTGCACTCAAGTGCTGAGAAGCCAAACCAAAGGGAAGAAGTCGAGAAGAAGGAGCTGAAACGAAAATTTCAAAGGGCAGCATGGGAAGTCAAAACAAAGTATTCTAATGAAATGGGCAAAGAACTGAAGTCCAAAAATCAAAAGGGCCTTACTCACTTGGCATTTCTTTTGCTGAAGGAGCTAAAGAAAAATTCGAGCTGCGAATTAATTAAGAATGCTATGGGCAGAATAGTGAATAATCCAGAATGTATTAAAAAAGATGGAAGGTATACTGAGTCACTGTACCAAAAAGAAATGGCTGACATAGAATTTCAAGAAACAACACATGATCAAGAAGCAATGGTGATGAAGGAGGAAGTTCAGGCTGCTCTGAAAGACTTGATAAAAAATAAAGCCCCAGGAATTGATGGAATACTAACTGACTATTTCAAAAAACAAATGGTGCCCTGAATATGCTCAGCAGGTGTGCTAAAAAAAATCTAGAGGAAAACTACCTGGCCAATTGACTGAAAGAGATTCCTATTTATTCCCACTCTAAAAAAAAAAAAAGTGACTCAACCAAGTGTAGAAATCATTCTACAATATCACTCATATCACACACAAGCAAAAGGCATTTTACTGTGTGGATCACAACAAATTGTGGTTAACCTTGAGGAGAATTGGAATCCCAGAACA
>NW_006399906.1:2052052-2088655 GCF_000299155.1 Elephantulus edwardii | reverse complement strand
ATCAACAACTTATGGTATGCAGATGATACAACCTTTCTTGCTGAAAATGAGGTGGAACTGAAGCACTTGCTACAGCAAGTTAAGGACTGTACTCTTCAATATGAATGGAAGCTCAACATCAGGGAAAACAAAGATTCTCACCATTGGCCAACTGGCAGCACCATGATGGATGGAGAAGAGATTGAAGTTATTAACAGAGTTTGCTCGACTCCACAATCAACACTGTTGACACTAGCAGTAAGGAAATCAAAAGATTGATTGCATTATGTAAATCTGCTGTCAGGAACCTTTCCAGAGTACTGAGAAGCAACGATGTCAGTCTAGAGACTAAGGTACACCTGATCCAGTCTATGGCCTTCACAATTATTTGTTATGCATCAGATAGCTGGACAATGACTAAAGATGATAGAAGAAGAATTGATCCTTTGAGTTGTGGTGCTGGAGAAGAGTACTGAATCATGAACCGCCAAGAAAACAAGTTAAGTCCAAAAAAGCTTCTCCTTAGAGTCTGGGATTTTTAAGCTCTCTTTTACATTACTTTGGACAAGTAACCAGGAGGGACCGGTCCTTGAAGAAGGATATCATGTTCGGAAGGGTAAATGGATGAACACCAGATTTCAAAGGTATCAATTCTTCTTCTGTCATTCTTAGTCAAGCTCTCAGATGCAAAGCAAGTGACTGAAAAGAACATGGCTTGCATCATCTTTTCACTTTAGTTCTCAAACTGACATCATTACTCCTCAATAATTTGGAGGGGTCCCTGACTACTGAATTTCCCAGTGCACTATGTCTCTGAATCTTCTAACTGCAGGTACCAAGTTTATTGGTGGTGTCAATCCAAGTAAGATGAAGTTAGTGACAGTGTCAGTACTTTCTCTGCTCATGATGATATTTCCAAACAGTCCAGTGGTGAAGACTTTTGTTTTCTTGATGCTGAGATGTAATCCATACAGAAGGCTGCCATGTTAAACCTTCTCTCGCAAGTGCTTCATATTTTCCTCAGTTTCAACAAGCCAAGTAGAAAGTTACTGATGACACTTTCTCCAATCATGATGCCATACTTTTGTTCAGAATCAAGGTCTTAAATAATTTGCTCACCATACAGGTTAAACAGGTGTGGAGAAAAGATATAATCCTGATGCATATCTTTCCTAATTTTAAACCATGAAGTATTCCCTTGGTCAATTTGAGCAACAGCCTTTCGGTCTAGGTATCAATTTTGCATGAGCCCAATTAAGCGGTCTGTAATTTCTAGTCTTCCCAGTTAGCCCTTTGCAAAATCAATAAAGAATAACGAGACACTCGTCTCACTGTCAGGATCCATTTGACTATAGTAATGATATCCCACCAAGTCATTTAAAGTTCTCATAAAAATGTACTACAGTTTTAATAAAAAATAACATTTTGCCAATAAGAGTGTTGAAATTCATAACTAACCATGATTACTCAGTTGCCTTACCTTGATTTTTCCCCCCTTCTATATTAACTAGTGTTAGCCTGAGTATGTAACAATCAGATTGAAAGACATAAAGAGATTTGTAAGTATAAAGTAATATTAAAGACATCAGGCTAGAACAAATGCCACAAACATGGATATTGAAAAGATATCATGGTAGAAAAATGGGTAATCCCTTCCATGTGATTAAACGCCTCTGAAAAACTGATAAGAGGGTCAATTATGGGCTGGTTACAATTCAGTGGTACATTACCACAACAACAACATTGACGAGAACTAGGATAAGTTTAGTATGGATTACCCTTTCCATTAATTAGATTAATACTATATTGTTGTTCTGTGTGTGGAGCAAATAGAAGAATTCTACCAACTTTTGCAGTCAGAAATCAATAGAACATGCAATTAAACACATTGATAATAAAGGGTAACTGGGATGCAAAACCTGGCAACAGAGAAGAAGGATCAGCGGTTGGAAAGTATAGACTTTGTGACAGAAATTAAGTTGGAGACAGAATGATAGAATTCTGTATAATGGACATTTATTCATTTCAAATATGTATAATAAGAAATATAAATGCAGGCTATACACATGGATTTCACCTGATGGTATGCACAGGAATCAAAATGATTACATCTGTGGAAAGAACTGCTGTGAAAACTAGGCCAGGTGATGATTGTGGAACAGACCACCAACTCATATGCAAGTTCAAGATGAAGCTAAAGAAAATTAAAGCCAAAGGAAGCAAAATTTGACCTTGAGTCTATCCCACTAGAATTTCATAACCATCTCAGGAACATGTTTGAGGCCTTGAACACTAATGAGTGTAGACCAGATAAGTTGTGGGAGGATATCAAGAGTATCATCCAGGAAGAATGCAAAAGGTCATCATAAAGACAGAAGATGAAGAAAAGAACAAGATGGATGTCAGATGAGACTCTGAATATTGCACTAGAGTGCTGACAAGCCAAAGAGAAATTAAGGAGCTGAAATGAAGATTTCGAATGGCAGTGCAGAAAGACAAAGTAAAATATTATAATGAAATGTGCTAAAAGCTGGAGGTAGAAAACCAAAAGGATTGAACTCACTTAACACTTCTTAAGCTGAAGGAACTGAAGGAAAAAAAATGCAAGCCTCAAGTTGCAATATTTAAGGATACTTCGGGCATAATATTAAACGACCCAGGAAGAATTAAGAGAAGATAGAAGGAATACACAGAGTCACAGTACCAAAAGCAATTGGCTAACACAGAAGAATTTCATGAAACAATGTATGAGTAAGAGTCTGTGGTGACGAAGGAAGAAATTCAAGCTGTCTGAAGGAATTGGCGGAAAACAAGGTTCCAGGTATTAATGGCATACCAATTGACTATTTCAACAAAAGAGATGCTACCCTGGATGCACCCACCAAGTTGTACCAAGAAATTTGGAGGTTAACTACCTGGCCAACTGACTGGAAAAGATTCATACTTGTTTCCATTCAAAACAAAGGTGACCCAACAGAGAGTGGAAATTATGGAATAGTATCATTAACATCACATGCAAGCAAGATTCAGGAGAAAATTATCCAAAAACAGCTTGAACAGCACATCAACAGAGGACTGCCAGATGTGTAGGGTAGGTTTCGAAGAGACCATGGTACTAAGGATATTATAGCTAATGTTAGATGACTCTTGGCTGAAAGCAGAGAGTACCAGGGAAATGTCTGTGTTTCATTGACTAAGCAAAGACATTTGACTGTGTGAATCACAACAAACTGTGGCAAACCCTGACAGGAATGGGAATCTCAGAGCACTTGATTGTGTTTAAGCAAAATCTATACTTGGACAAGAGGGCAGTCATCAGAACAGAACTAGGAAACACTGCATGGTTCAAAATTGGGAAAGGGGTACTCCAGGGATGCATCCAAAACTATACCTTTTCAATCTATATGCAGAACAGATCATTTGGGAGTTTGGGATCCATGAGGAGGAATGTGGTAGCCCAAATGGAGGAAGAGTCATCAACAACCTGCATTATGCAGATGACACCCAACACTGTTTGCTGAAACTGAGGAGGACATAAGAAATTTGTTGCAGAAGGTCAAGGACTACAGCCTTCAAAATTGATTGAAGTGCAACATCAAGAAAACAAGATTCTCACCACTGGGCCAATTGGTAGCATCTTGATAGAGGGTGAAGAGATTGAGATTGTTGACAGCTTCAATTTTTCTTGGCTCTACAACCAACACTCTTGGTGCAAGAAGCCAGGAATTGAAAAAACATATTTTTTGGGGGAAAGTCTCCTGTCAGGGGCCTTTTCAGAGTACTGAAGAGCAACAATGTCAGTCTGGAGACTAAGGCACACCTGATCTAGGTCATGGTCGTTGCAATTACTTGCTATACATCATAAAACTGGACAATGACTAAGGATGAAAGAATGGGAATAGATGCCTTTGAGCTGTGGTGCTGGAGAAGAGTACTGAGTATATCATGAACTGCTGGGAGAACAAACAAGTCCATCCTAGCAAAAGTGAAACCCAACTGCTCCTTGGAGTCAAGGTTTTTGAAGCTCCATCTGACAAACTCAGGGCATGTTGCAAGGAGTGACCAGCTCTTGGAAGGGATACTGTGTTTGGGATGGTGGAGGGACAGCACAAGAGATGAAGACCCTCAATGAGATGGATTGACTCAGTGACTGGGATAATAGGGGTAGGTGTGTCAGAGACAATAAGGTGGGCTCAGGATAGGACAGAGTTCAGGGCTATTGTACATAGAATCGCTATGAGTCGCAATCAACTCAAAGGCACATAACAACAACAAAGATTAAGTTTAATCATAAAGCTAAAAGGAGAAAAGGATAGCACAGACCACTGCCCCTTTTCACTGTATTACTGATGCTGGGGGCACTGTTTTCCATTCTTTGGAAAGTAGTATCAATGTAGAAATTAATCCTAATGTCCTCAGTTTATTTATGTTACGTGGGTCACAGGTTTATTGCAAGAGAAGAGTGTACAGTTCACACACTAAATTCGCACTTTCACACTCTTTTACGATGTTAGAGACAATTTAGTGTAAATTCAGTGAACATAAAAGATGTGTAAAATGTAGCCAAAAGAATACTATTCTTGTCAAAGAAATTATTATTTAATCAGTCTTGGAGAGGGAAAGGTTATGCACATATCCTCTCACCAAATTAATTGTTTTTCAGAAATAATGAAGCACTTTTTCCAAAATGCTAAAGAACAGTAATGTAGAAATGAGCTATAGATTTAAAGAAAAGAGTATGTTCTAGTGTGCTGACGGTTGACTACTGCAACACATTTTAATGTATATACTGTGAATGAAAGTACTCTTGGCTAACTGAAAGTTCACAAACACTAGATACTCCATGGCGCAAAGATTTCTGCTTTAGAAATCCCACAGAACAACACAACTCTGTCACATCAGGTAACTAAAAATTGGACTCTTTCCATTAACACTTTCCACAGAGTGGATAAAGAATTTTATGTTGTTGGTTTTTTTACTATTATTTTTTGTGTGGGTACCGTCAAATCAGATCTGACTGGTACAGGAGGAGATTGCCTCTCCTCCTCCAGCAGAACATCTTGTCGATTCACAACATGTGCCTCTGGGATTGCAGTGCAGCTTCTTGCTACTAGGCCACCCGAGCTCCTCAAACTGGATAAAGCAAAGCCAGAGGCTAACTGACGTACAGACCAATTAGTCACATGCAGAATCAAACAGATGGTGGAAAAAAAATGAAAATAAGTCCACAGGAATCAAAATACAAATTTAGTGTATCAAAATACAAACCTGAGTATGTCCCAACTGAGTATCAAACTCACTGAAAAACATATTTGATATAGGGAACAACAGTGACAGAATACCATCAAGGACATCAAAGACCACACATATGAAGAAAGGAAAATGTATGAAAAACATTGGAAAAAAAGAAGAGCCCAAACTGGATGTCAGAGGAAACTCAAAACTGCACTGAAACATGAAGAATAAAAGCAAAGCAAAGAAATGCTAAAGAGAGCTGGACGAAAGATTTCAAAGAGTAGCTTGAAAAGACAAATTAAAGTGTTAGAACAAAATGTGCAAAGACCTAGAATTAGAAAACCCAGTGAAAAAGGGAGTCATGTAACATGCTGGATTGATTCAATGACTGCAACAATGAGCTTGAGCACGAAAGAGATTATTAGGAAGATGAAAATAAGGAAGATGTCAACTTATATTTCCAATGGCTGCCAATGGTCAAAATCAACCCCACAGCCCTAGCAATAAGACAAATATTTAAGAAGCAGTAGATACACAGATGTTGAAATAAATACGATGTCGATGTCTATGCAGTCCATCAGGTGAGGTCAATATCTAAAGTCACCATTTGTGTTTTTTAAAAATGGATTTTGTGGTGAATATTTCATTGGATGTATGGAATTGATCATTCTAACTGACAGATGCAAACCTGTGTGTGTTCACTGGTCTACGCCAGGAAATTTGGAGAACAGATGCTTGGCAGACTGACTTGAAGAGAAACATATTTTTCCCATGTCCAAGAAAGGCGATTCAACAAAATGTGGAAATTATAGAACAGTATTATTAATATCACTTGAAAACTAAACATTGCAGATCATTTAAAAATGGGTAGAACAGTATATAGACCGAGAACTGTCAAAAGTTCAAGCTGGGTGCTTGCTTTAACAGCTCATATACTATTACTAGAATAGTTAAGATAAGATTAGCATGGCCCATCCACAAGGATGACAAAAGTTCAAGCTGGGTTTGAAAGAGGCTGTAGCACCAGGGATATCATTGCTGAAATCAGATGGATCCTGTGTGAAAGCAGAGAATACCAGAAGACAGTCGATTTGTGCTTTATTGGCTATACATAAGCATTTGCCTGTGTAGATTTTAACACATTATGGCTAACATTGAGAAGAATGGAAATCCCAGAACACTGAGTTGTGCTCATGCAAAATTTATACCTAGACAAAGAGGCTGCTGTGCAAACATAACAAGAAAGCATGATATGCTTTAAAATTTAAAAAAAAAGGTGTAGACCAGGATTTTATCCTCTTTTCATATCTAATCAATCTGTTTGCTGAGTAAATTATTTGAGAAGCTGGACTCTATGAAAAGGACTGATCAGAAGAAGACTCAATCATTTCTCACATTCTGCAGATAACACAATCTTGCTTGCATAAAGTGAGGAGGACTTTGGCTTGCTGCAGAGGTCAAAGAATATAGCCTTCAGTATGGATTGAAATATACTTCAACATCAAGAAAACACAAATTCTTACCACTGGGCCAATCTGTCATGACAGATAGAGAAAAGATTAAAACAGTAAACAGCTTCATCTTACTTGGGTCCACAATCAACTCTCTCAGTACCAGCAGTCAGAAGATCACAAGAAATATTGCATTGAGAAAGCTTGCAGTCAGGAAGTTCTCAAAATTATTGAGAAACAGTGATGTCAGTTTAAGGTGTATCTGATTTAGGCCATGGCCTTTCCAATCACTTGCTATTCACCTGAGAGCTGAACAATGAATAAGGATAAACAGAGGAATAATTGATGCCTTTAAGCTGTTGTGTCAGAGAAGAGTAGTGAATATTCCATGAATTGCCTAAAGAACACATATGTCTTGGAGAAAATGTGGACTGAGTGGTGCCTGGAGACAAGCCTGGCAAAGCTTCATATCACATATTTCAGGCATGTTGCTAGAAAAAGTTGTTACTTGAAAATGGACATCATGTTTGGAAAGGTGGAGGGCCAGCGAAACAGAAGAAGACCTTCCATCAGATGAACTGACACAGTGACCCTAGCAATGTGCTCAACTGTGTCCGATTCATGACAAAGATGACACAGGATAGGACAGAATCCAGAGCTGCTGTTCATAGGATTGCTATGAGTCATATTCAACTCAAAAGCATTTAACAACAAGCTACAAACCTTACCTTACTATTAAAATTTCTGAGCAAATGTGACTTAAAAACAGATTACAGAACAGAACTTGGTCATAAGCCAGGAATTATGTGTAAAAAAAAAATAGATTGAGCTGTAGAACTCTGGTTAAAGAGTTGTTTTTACAAGAAGACCAGTTACTTCTTGGAGATTGTATTTCCTTAGCAATTAACCTATTGCCTTTTTGGAGTTTCTAAATCCACTGGAAAGGTTCCAGAAAAGAAATATAGGAATGTACAGAAGACAAAATATGGTTTACAAGAGACTGAAACCATAGTTATATAGAAGGGAAATTCAGAGACAGATGCTATCTGAGGGAGGCTGTGTCATGACTTTAATAAGTAAAAGTAAGATTGGAAAGTAATAATCAGAGCTATATTCTGATTTTTCATTGACCATGCAAAGACATTTGACTATGGGGATGATAATAAATTGTGGTTAATCTTGAGGAGAACGGGAATCCAGAACACTCATGTGAAACCTATAATTGGACCAGCAGGCAGTTTTCAGAAAAGAGAAAGGAAACACTGCTGGTTAAAAATCAAAAAAGGAGTGCATCAAGGATGCATCCTGTCTCTGTAACTTTTCAATCTAAATGTGGAACAGATCATTCAGGAAGCTGGACCTTATGAGGAGGAATGTGGCATCAGAATTGGAGGAAGACTCATCAACAACCTACATTATGCACACAACTTTTCTTGCTAAAACTGAGGAGGACCTGAAGAACCTTCTGCAGAAAGTAAAAGACTGCAGCCTTAAGTATGTACTGAAGATCCACATTAAGAAAAACAAAGATTCTCACCACTGGACCAGCTGGCAACAACACGATAAATAAAGAAGAGATTGAAATTGTCAACAATTTTAGCTTGTTTGGGACAATAATCAATATTCTTGGAATGAGCAGCCAGGAAATCAAAAGATGAATTGGATTGCGAAAGTATGCTCTCAGGGACCTCTCCAGAGTACTGAAGAGCAACCATGTAAGTCTAGAGACTAAGGTGCCCAGGCCATCGTCTTTGCAATTACTTGCTATGTGTCAGAGAGCTGGACAATGAATAAGATGACAAAAGAAGAATTGAGGCCTTTGAGTTGTAGTGCTGGAGAAGATTACTAAACATAATAAGGACTCCCAAGAGAACAGGTCTGTTCTGGAAAGGGTGAAACTAACTTACTCTTTGGATTCAAGGATTTTGAAGCTCCATCTCACATAATTTGAGCATGATGCCAGGAGGACTAGTCTTTGGAGAAGTACCTCATGCTTGGAAGGGTTGAGGGACAAGGCTGAAGAGGAAGACTCTGGATAAGAACGATTGGCACAGTAACCGGAGTTATAGGGCAGGTGTGTTGAAGACAGTGAGCTTGTGCAGGTTAGAAGAGAGTTCAGAGCTGTTATGCACAGGGTTGTTATGAGTCGCAGGAGACTTGATGGCACATAACAATAACAAAATTGTAAATAAACAAATATGATTGTCAGAAAGAATATCTATTCAATGGTAACCAGAAGACAAAGTACAGCTAACCCTACAGTTAAAAATCTGTACAAGGATGAGCTGTTCCCAGATGATAAATACTATGTCTAGGAACATTGTAAGATCTGTTAAACTTAACAGGATCAGAGTACCTGAAGAGGGGCAGATGTGCTAACCTAAGATCAGATGATGTAAATGTTAAAGCACATATGTTGTTGTTATTTGCCAGAGTCATCTGCCATTCTATGCATAATAGTTCTTAATCCTGCTCTATCTGGAGCCAATTTCACTGACTCTGACACACCTATTCCCATTACCTCAGTTAGTGTGTCAATCTATCTCCTCTAGACTCATCCTCTCTTATGGTGTCCCTCCAACTTTCCAAGCATTAAGCCCTTCTCCAAGGACTGGTCCATCCCAGTAACATGGCCAAAGTTATGTGAGATTGAGATTTAGAATCCTTGCCTCCAAGGAAAAACGTGGTTCGACCCTCTCAAAGACAGACCTGTTTTTTTCTCTTAGTAATCCATGGCATATTCAATACTCTTCTCTAGCACCACAGCTGAAAGGAATATATACCATATAAATTTCCATTTGACAAACACCCAACATATTGATAGCAATTCCAATATCACAACAACATAATCACTGTAGTAAACAAACTGACAGAGGAGTGATAGCTGGGCTCTATGATGAGTAATGTAGTATGAGGATTAGAGGTAGACTCTTCAACAATCTGCATTATGCAGATGACACAACCCTGCTTGCGGAAACTGAGGACCTGAAGAGCTTGCTGTGGAGGGTCAAGGACTGCAGTCTTCAATATGTACTGAAGCTCAATATCAAGAAAACAAAGATTCTCACTACCGACTGGGCCAATTGGCATCATCATGATACATGGCGAAGAGATTAAGATTATGTAGTTTGCTTGGCTCCACAGTCAACACTCTTGGTGCCAGCATCCAGGAAATTAAAAGACAAATTGCATTGGGAAAATCTGCTGTCACAGACCTCTCCAAAGAACAAACAAGGTCATCCTGGAGAGGGTAAAGGCAGGCTGCTCCTTGGAGGCAAGGATTCTGAAGCTTTGTTTGACATACTTTGGACATGTTGCAAGGAGCGAACGGTCCTTGGAAAGGGAAGACATACTTGGGAGGGTGGAGGGATAGTGCAGGAGAGGAAGACTCTTGATCAGATGGATTGAATCAATAACTGGGGTAATTGGGGTTAGGTGTGTCAGAGAGAGTGATATTTGTACAGGATAGACCAGGGCTTAGGGATGTTGTAGAAAGGGTCACTATGAGCTGCAAGCAACTCGATGGTACATAACAACAACAACAACCACATAGGAAACAAAATAGGATATTCCCATTGATTCTTTTATTCAGGGAATAGAGAGTAATCTAACTACTAATGTTATAACCATGTATTTAATAGTGATATTTACCCTCTGTCCTGCACATTAATTTCTACATAAGCCCAATGATGTATTCAGGTATACTACCAAAGATTACATGTAAGTTCAGTATTCTTTTCATCATAACATACTATCTAATAATATACTAAAAATATAATCAAATAATCTATTATAGCAACAAATTAAAAATATTTTCAATTAACTAATAAATAAAATTAGTGGAAGAAGTATACAGAGTATACTGCACCAAAAAGAACTGACTGACACAGAAGAACTTCAAGAAACATCATATGATCAAGAGGCAATGGTTATAAAGAGGGAAGTTAAGGCTGCTCTGAAAAACCCAGCAAAAAATAAAGCCCCAGAAATTGATAGAATACCAACTGACATATTTTAACAAACAAATGTTGCCTTGGAAGTGCTCACCAGAATATGCCAAGAAATCTGGAGGACAACTACCTACCTGGCCAAGTGACTGGAAGAGATGCATATTTTTTCCCATTCCACAGCAAGGGGACCCGATGGAGTGTGGAAACAGTCAAAACAATATCACTACCATCACACGCAAGCAAAATCCTGCTGAAGATTATGAAAAATAACTGGAACAACACATTGACAGAGAGCTACCAGAAGTACAAGCTGAATTTAGAAAAGGTTATGGCACGAGAGACATTATCACCAGTGTCAGATGGATCTTGACAGAAAACAAAAAGCACTAGAAGAATATCTGTGTTTCATTGACTATGCAAAGACATTTGGCTGTGTGGATCACAACAAACTGTGGTTAACCTTGAGGATAATGGGAATCCAGAACATTTTACTGTACTTATTCAAAACCTATACTTGGACCAGGAAGCAGTCCTCAAAACAGAGCAAAGAAACAGTTGTTCTTGTTATTATGTGCTGCTGAGTGGCCTGCGACACTTAGTGACCCTGGGTACAGCAGCTCTGAAGCGATCCTGTTCTAAGCCAGTATCACTAATTCAGACACACCAACCCCCATTGGACGGTTCAAAATCAGGAAAAGAGTAGATGTGTCCTGTCTCCATATCTTTTCAACCTATATACAGAACAGATAATTAGAGACAGTGGGCTTTATGAGGAGAAAAATGGCATCACGATTGGAGGAAGACTCATCAACAACCTACCTACGTTATGGAGATGACATACCTCACTTGTTGAAACTGAGGAGGACCTGAAGCACTTGCTGCAGAAGGTCAAGGTCTTTTTTAAATATGGATTGACACTCAACATAAAAAAAAGATTCTCACCACTGGGCCAATTGGCAGTACAATTATAGACAGAGAAGAGATTGAGGTTGTTAACTATTACTGCTTGCTCAATTCCACCGTCAAAACTTACTAACAGCAGTTAGGAAATCAAAAGACAAGTTGGACTGGGAAAATCTGCTGGGAGGGACCTCTCCAGTGTATTGAGAAGCAACAGTGTTAGTCTAGTAACTAAGATATGCCTGATTCAGGCCATAGTCTTCACAATTACTTGTTATGCATCAGAGAGCTTCACAATGACTAAGGATGAAAGAATTGATGCCTTCAAGTTGTGGTGCTGGAGAAGTCTTGAACATCCCATGAACTGCCAAGAGAATAAAGTTGCCTTGGAAAGGGTAAAACCAAGTTTTTCCTTGGAGGCTAGAATTTTTTAAGCTCCATATTACATACTTTGAGTACGTGGCCAGGAGGCACCAATCCTTGGATACCATGCTTCGATGGGTAGAGGGTCAGTGCAGGAGAGGGAAACCTTGAATGAGGTAGGATTAGTGCAGTAACTAGAGAATTGGGGGTAGGTACGTTGGAGTCAGTGAGACTAGCTCAGGACAGGGCCAGCTTCAGAGCTGTTGTTGCTATTAGTCAGAGGTGACTTTACCAGACATAACACAACAACATATACTAGTTGTACATTGTTATGATATTTTTTAGTCATATCACAAAAACTTTTTTTTTCCTCTAAAAGGATTCCTTTTCAATTCTCTCAAGGTTTATTTCACTTCTAGATAAAACTTTAAAATCAAAGCTTTGTCAAAGACAATAAAAGAAAAATTTAAAAGAGGATGACTGTGGATATATTCTGTGTTCTATAAGAAAACAGAAGTAGTATAAACATTCAGAATTCAAGTTATGTAAGGTTGGATGAAGAAAACTACAGGATACAATGAGGCTAAGTTCTACAGAGTAATTCACAAATATACTGCAGGAGTTTTGAGAAGCTGTAAGCTAGTTTATCTTTCAGAAAGTATGCTACAGTTCTCAAAAGAAGGAGAGAACTACACATAATAAAGGTAAATTACTGAAGATTTTCAAACTGTCCATGGTTTTGATACCTATGTAACTATGAAGTCTGGTTTTCCTTCAACTTTTGCCTGACTACATTTTGCTTTTCATGCCATTTTTTTCTCCTTTTACCTTTCTTACATTTCCATCTATCAACTAATTTAGCCTTATCTTTCCTTTTCTTCATGTTTCATTTTAAATCCTTTTGTTACTTCTTTTAAAATTATATATTGGCTTTCTTAAAAAGTTTGTATAAACTGTGTTTTATGCTATTCTTTATTTTTATTGTATTTTATACAGTATTTTTCACCAATTATGTTTTCTAAAACTAATCACCATTAGACCTGCCTTTTCCCTCAGATCCTTCTATTTCCTTCAACTTCTCTGTCCACTCACCAAACTATGCAACCTTGTGGTTTTGTCCTTACCCATCCTCACCCCTCTGCTCCTACCCTGTTTCCCCATGTGTTCCCATACGTTTTACTAGTTATTCTTTTATTTTTACAATAATGGTCTTATGGAGTATTTGTTATTATGAGACTGAGTTCACTCAGCATAATGCTCTCCAACCTCCCAAACTATGTAGAATTTTTCAAAATCATTGCTCTTGCGAGCTGCATAGTATTCCATTGTATAAATGGACAATTTCTCAATCTATTCATTTGGGCCGGTTCCATGTTCTTGCAATGATGAATAATGCTGCTATGAAGAATAGTGTATTTGTGTCTCAGTTCTAAATTATTTGGGGCATATTCCTAGTAGTGGAATAGTTGGGTCATATGGAGTTTCTATGTTCAACATTTTGAGGAAATGCCAAACTGTATTCCAGAATGGTTGTACCATTTTACAAACCCACCAACAGTGTATGAGAGTTCTTACCTCTTCACATCCTCTCCAAAATTTAATGTTTGCAACCACACTAAATCTTACCACTACTAGAGTTAGATTTTCTCATTGTGGATTTTATTTGCATGTCTCTTATTCCCAGGGATTTTGAGCGTTTTTTTCACGTGTCTGTTGGCCATCTGAATGTCTTTTCTGTGAAAAGTCTTTTCACGTCTTTTGTCCATTATTAAAGTGGTTATCAGTCTTCTTCTGGAGGCCAAGGAGTATTCTGTAACCTTTTGTTATAAGATCCTTGTTGGAGATGGTATTGCTAAATATTTGTTCCCAGTTGGCAGGTTTCCTTTTCATCCTGTTGGAAAAAGGTTGTGTTTTTTGTTTGTTTGTTTTTTGTTTTGTTTTTTTTATGAGCACAGAGATTTAATCTTTTGAAAGTCCCATTCATCAATATTATCCTCTCCAGATTAAGCATTTCTAGTATTATCTATTTATTATTATCAATATAGTCTATTTGGCCATAGACTAGGTTGCCTAAGCTTGAACCTAGTTTGTCTCTTAAGAAGTTTATGGTTTGAGGCTATACTCACAGGTCCCTGATCCACCTTGAGTTGATATTTGTGTATGGTGGATATTTGTGTATGGTGGATATTTGAGATGTGGATCCTATTTCAGTTTTCTGCAGGCAGAAGTCCAGTTATCCCATCACCGTTTGTTGAAGAGGCTTTCATTTCCCCATTTGACAGGTTTTATTTCCTTTTAGAGTATCAGTTGATGAAAGGTCCCTTTCTGGGTTCTCAATTCTGTTCCATTGATTTTTGTACCTGTCATTGTACAAGCATCATGTTGTTTTGGTTACTAACGCTGTGTAGTAGGTATTGAGGTCAGAGAGTGCTATGCCTCGACTTCATTTTTGGTTTTCAAAAGTACTCTGCTTACTTGGGGTCTCTTTTCTCTACAAACAAACTCGATAATTTCCTTTTCAATCTTCTTGAAAAATTAGTTGTATTGAGATTGCATTGAAAATGTAGATTGCTTTTGGTAGGATTGTCATTTTCACAATATTGAGTCTTCCTATCCATAAACAGGGCTTATTTTTCCATTTCTTTAGGTCTATCATTGTGTTTGACAGAAAAGTTGCAAGTTTTCTTTGCACATGTGAGTCTCTAGTTAGATATATTCTCAAGTATCTCAATTTGCGATTGGCTATTCTAAATGGTACTGTTTTCCTGGTTTTCTTCTCTGAGTTCTCTTTGTCAGTGCAGAGGAATCCCATTTGACTTTTGAATATTGATCTTGTATCCTGCCACTCTATGAATTAGTCTACTAGCTCTAACAGTTTTTTGTTCAGTCCTTGGAGTTTTCTGTGTATACTATCATATCTCTACACTATCATATCATCTTCATAGAAAGACAGTTTAATCACCTTTTTGGAAGGAGGAGTAGCATCCGCTTCCATAATAGCTTGCCCCTGGAAGCCCTATGAACCTAGAGAGAGGATGAAAGGCACCCAAGCATTGAGGACTCTCCTTCATAGAGTTGCTATGAGTCGCCTGTGACTTGACAGCACTTAACAACAACAACAACCTTTTTGTGAATCTGGATGCCTTTTATTTCCTTGTCTTGTCATACTGCATTAGCAAATACTTCAAATATGATTGTAAATAGAATTGGTGACAGTAGGCATCTTTGCCTCACCTCTGTTCACAAGGAAAATATGTTTAGTCTTTCTCCATTGAGAATGATATTGGCTCTAGATTTTGCAATAATTTTCATAATAATTTTGTAGAGGAAACTCCCTTCTATTCCAATTTTGCTGAGTGTCTTTATCAGGAAGTGATGTTGAATTCTATTATAGGCCTTTTCTGCATCAACTGCTAAGATTACATGGTTCTTGCTTTGTTAATGTGGTGAATTACATTGACTGCTTTTTTCTTTTTTATAATTAATTTTAATGAAAGTTGTTTTGTTGAGCCATCCTTCCATACATGTTACAAATCCCACTTGGTCATAATGAATTAATTTTTTATGTCCTTTTGGATTATACTGGCTAAAGTTCTCTTAAGGATTTTTGTGTCTATGAGATATTGGTCTATAGTTTTCTTTTTTGGTATACCTTCATCTGATTTTGGTATTAGAGTTATGCTTGCTTCACAGAATGTCTCTAGAAGTATTCCTTTTCGATTTTTTTTAAATCAAGTATAATTGGTGATAAATCTCTGACTGGTAGAATTCTTCCATGAAGCCATCTGGCCCAGGATTTGTTTCTCTCCTCTTTGACAAACTGTTTATTGAACTTTCCATTAGTATAGTGTTTTTAATTATATCAGGGTACAGAGATTCAGGGGGGAGGTAAAGTGGCAATGGTGAACTTGCGGATCTGGTCTCCCAACAGTACCTGCCGCTCCACCCCTGATTCTGCAATTGCTGTTCCACTGGAGCCATCTCGATCCATGGCCAAAGCAAGAATATTAGCAGCGAAGTTCCAATGTTCCTTAGACACTCTTCCTTAGTCATGCCTTCCCGGTAGGTAGCACCAACACAGTCACAGATATAGGAGCTCCCAGAACCTCTAATGGCAATGGACTGCCTTACCATCATGCTCTCCATGGTCACTGAGTACACCTGCCCTCCTTCTTGGGGGTTCCTAGCCTGCAACGATGATTCCTGCCATCAGGTCTTCCAATATCTGTAACATATCTCCTTAAAGAGGCTGGCTGCCGTGTGTACCAGTGGAGTCTCATTCAGTTTGATGCTCTAGAAGCCAAGCTGGTAAGTGACAGCATCAGCTACTGCCTGCAGCTCAGCTGCTGAGCCGGAGCAGCAGCAGGATATCCAGTCACGTATGGGGGTCAGCTTGTCAGGCACTCAGTTGGCAATGTAGGACCACGTAGTGGTTCCGGAGTCCACTCCCAGAACCATGCCCCGTTGAACTGCACAGCCATAACTGTGGTCCCTGTGGAAACTTCCCAATCTTCCCAATCAGACGTGAGCCCCTCAGGCCCCCAGATCAGTGCTGGCCCCATCCCTCAAGCAGCTACTAAGGTTACAGCCATCTTCCTCCTCCCTTGCCCAGGATTTTTTTAGTGAAGGAATCTTTTTATGACTGGCTCAATTCTTTCGCTCACCATCTTCCCTTTACTTAACAAGTTAAAATTAGTATGGATAAAATATTAATTACCAGTGAAATCAAACTTATCTCAGAAAAAAATTTAAGATTATGTAACTGCATAAAATCAGTGGAATATGAAACTGTTTTGATTCCAGCTTCATCTTGACCTCTTACTAGCTGTGACCTTAAGGATTGTACTATCTCAAAGTTATGCACTATAATAATGGGGTTGTTAGGAGGAACACATGAGATTAACTACATGAAAGGCACCTATGTGTTCAATAAAGGTAAACACATAATAAATGCTGAATGCACACATGTCTTGTTTCTATGTTCTAGGAACTATTGAACACGTCTACTTCTTACTCTTAGTATTGTATTTGATAAGACAGAAGTCAACATATTATGAAAAATCTATTATGAAAAAAAAGTTCTACCTACACCACAATAAGTTATTACAAAATTAAATGGTACTGTTCTTTACATGTTCATCAGGGTCATGCATGAGGAAAAACAACAAAAAAAAAATAGTAGTTAAATGAAACTTAGAGTGGGCCAATTATCAAGATGAGTTTTAAGATAATATTTTTAACTGTACTTTGAGATATATTTAAATTCATATTACAAAGAGTATCAAATGATTATTATTTCTACTTTTAATCTTCTACTGACTACATTAATTTTAAAAGCACTTGGAGAAAGCAGTGCATTCCAACAGATAATTCTTAAAAAATTACAGCAAAGTCTACATATTCAAAATAAGGCTTTATAATATTCTTATACAAGATCTGGGGTATTAAGTACAACAGAATAGCTTCATTAAAAAAATTTGGGGAGCTCTGGTGGCCTAGTGGCAAGATGCTGCACTGCAATCCCAGAGGAACACAGTTCGAATCCACCAGACGCTCTGCCGGAGAAGGAGGCGCAATATCCTCCTGTACCAGTCAGATCTGATTTGACGGTACACACACACAAAATAATAAAAAATGTAAAAAAAAAAATTTGTTTAAATATACTGTTTTCACTAAGACATTTAATTACCTCATGTCAGCACAAGAGAGAAAGGCCTCTATGAATGGATTGGCATAACAACTGTAGCAATGGGTTTAAACACAACTGAAATTGTGAGAATGGTGGAAGATCATGTAGGTTTTCATTCTGCTCTATAAAGTGTCACCATGTATCAGAGTCAAAAAGATAGCACCTAATAACAACAACATGTATAAGTAAAAGTAAATGTCCAACATTCCATAATAACAAAGAATATACTGATCCATAACACGGAAAAAAACCTCCACCACATTGAAAGAAGCCACAACCTTCAAAAATTCTCCTGTATTTGTAAAAACACTTCTTATTAGGCTTTAATATTTTAATAGGAGAAAATGCTTCCCAGAATAAATAAAGTCTAACAAAAGTATAAGGCCCTATCAATCAGTGTTTTAATCATAAATGAAAGATAATAATAACTTGAAAAGAAAAAAGAGTACACATACCCTTATGTATGAATATAGAATATTTCTTACATATTCATGTTTAACACTCTTTAAACAAGGAAACCTATTATCAAAAAAACAAAACCTAAAATGAGGTTATACATTTTTCATCATGTCAGACAAATACAATCATAGCTCACTAAATGTTCTTCTTACATGTCAAGCAGCTTAGAAAATCCTACATCCTTTAAATATGACTCCTAAAAACTTGTCAGCAAGATGATGAATCTGTCATCTACTCTAACCCTCTAAGTTCATACAAACTTAACCGCTGCCATGTAAAGTAACATACATATAAAGACGACATTTTCATTATCGGTTTTGGAAGGGGAAAATATAGACAGATATATTAAGTGTACTGCACAAATTTGTTTCATTTATTAAACACTAAAAGTGTTAGAGTTCAAGTTGCATAATATCAAAATAAATTTGTCTTCAGGTATAATATTCAAAGATATATATTAAGTATTTTCATGAGAATGTTCTATTTCTTAGTTAACCCTTATCAATACTATAGGGCCAGAAAATAGGTACTTAGTAAACATATTTGACCAATCATCAATTAATCTAAGAAGGGCAAGTCTTAGAAAAATCTTATCATTGAGAACAAAATGACAAATACATTATAACATTTCTGTTCTTAAGTCAAGATACAAAAGTTTACCTGCCAAAATCATCTGTGATATTTATGTTAAGACAACTCAAGTGATAAGGAGTTGCACTGTCAACCTAAAAGCATATGGTTCAAATCCAGTATCTGCTCTGCAGAGAGAGATAGGCAATCTCCTCCTGTGTAATTTACTGCCTCTGAAAAGGTATTCAAGGGTCCATCAAGAGTCTGTTCCAATTCAATGGTTGTTGTTGTTATGTGCCATCGAGTCGTTTGCGACTCATAGCGACCCTATGTACAACAGCCCTAAACTGTGCTCTATCCTGTGCCAATCACATAGCCTCTGACACACCCATCCCAATTACCCCAGTCACTGAATCAATCCACCTCATAGAGGGTCTTCCCCTCCTGTGCTGTCCCTCTATACTACCCAGCATGATGTCCCTCTCCAAAGACCTGTCTCTCCTAGAACTCAATGGTACACAACATTTATATTAAAGTACACTCTAGTGGCCTTGTGGTTAGGGAATTGGACAGCCAATACATAGGCAGGCCGTTTGAATCCACCAGTTGCTCCACGGGAGAAATACAAACAATATCCTCTTGTGTGATATCTTCCTTCTGAAAACCTGTGAGAGTCAATTATGAGTGGGTTCTAACTCTTTATCAATGAGCGAGTGAATTATTTTTGTTAAAATATAAAGCCTTAAAGATAATTATATAATCTGACCCAAGAATAGTACTTCTAAGAGAATTTTAAAAACTTGGCTAAGTACATAAGCTAACAAATTTATGAATGAGGACCTACTATTTATAATGACAAAAACAAAAAAAATATTCAAATGTCATATGAGAAGAAAATAAGTCAAATATATCCTTGATGTCCTAAAACTGTTGTTGTAGTGTACCAATTGGAAATGGACTCACAGCTAAAAGCTTCCAGGTTTTTAGAGGCTGTAAACCACACAGAGAAGAATGCACATCTTTTTCCTGTGGAGCAAGTGGTGGGCTGGAATCACATGGCTTTGAATTGGCAGTGCAACTCCTTACCAATAAGCCACCAGAGCTCTCTATCCTGAAACTAGTAGTGCGATATTTCCTCTACGTTTCTCTTAAAGTTCAACATATTTCTTATTCTTATACTTAGAGGGGTAAAAAAACTATACAAAAAAGAGTAAAATATCTAAGTTTATTGTCTTAACTCAAGTAAGTTTTAAATAAATATAGAAAATAAAATTTTGTTGTTGTTGTTATCTACAATAGCTCTGAATTCTGCCCTATCCTGGTAGTCTGTTTCTGACACACCTACCTCCATTATCTCAGATAATGTGTCAACCCATCATTCCCTGGGTCTTCCTTTCTTGTGCTGTCCTTTCACTCCTTCAAGCATGATGTCCCTCTCAAAGAACTGGTCCCTCCTAGCAACATGGCCAAAATATGTGAGATAGAGTTTAAAACTCCTTGCCTCCGAGGCACGTGCTACTCATAGTGAACCTATGTACAACAGCCCTAAAACCTCCTTTATCTTGTGCCAATCTTATTGTCTGTGACACACCTATTCCCATTACCCATGTCACTGAATCAACCCTTCTCATTGAGGGTCTTTTACTCCTGTGCTATCCCTCCAACCTCATAGGCATGATGTCCCTCTCAAAGGACTGGTGTCTCGTTGCAACACATCCAAAGTATGTCAGACAAAGCTTCAGAATCCTTGCCTCCAAGGAGCAGCCTGGTTTAACCCTCTCCAGGTCAAACCTGTTCATTCTCTTAGAAGTCCAATATTCAATGTTCTTCCCCAACACCACAGCTCAAAGTCATCAATTATTGTTATTACATCAATATATGGGGCCTTGACTTTCCTAATTTCTTCAGAGCAGCTTGAACTTCCTCCATCATCAATTCCTCTTGATCACAATTTGTTTCATGAAATTCTTTTGTGTCAGCCAGGGGAAAGTTTGCTCCTCCCTGCCTCCAGGCCCAGACAAGGATTGCATCAGGGATGTGTCTTGTCTCCATACTTCTTCAATCGACATGCAGAACACATCATTTGGGAGCCTGGGTTTTATGAGAAGGAATGTGGCATCAGGATTGGAAGAAGACTCATCAACAACCTATATTATGAAACTGACACAACCTTGCTTGCTGAAACTGAGGAGGACCTGAACTGTTCACTGGGCTAATTAGGTGCTTCATGATGGATGGAGAAGGGACCTCTTTAGAGTACTGAAAAGCAATGATGACAGTCTGCAGACTAAGGTGAACCTGATCTAGCCATGCTATGCACTAGAGAGCTGGATAACGACTAAGGATGATAAAAGAACATCATCAGTGCCTTTGAATTTTGGTGCTGGTGAAGAGTCTTGAATATCCAATGGACTACCAGGAGAACAAAAAGGTCTGTCCTGGAGAGGGTGAAACCAGGCTGTTCCCTGGGGGTAAGAATTTTGAGGCTCCATCTCACATACTTTGGACATGTGGCCAAGGGAGACCAGTCATTGGAGGGAGACATCATGCTTGGAAGGGCGGAGAAACAGCTTAGGAGAGGAAGATCCAGTATGAGATAGATTGGCTCAGTGACTGAAGAAATGGGATTAGGTCTGTCACAGACAATGAGATTTGTTCAGGACAGGGAAGCTTTCAGAGCTAATGTAATAGTGCTATTATGAGCCGCAGGTGACATAACAAAAACAAAAACAGCATTCTAAGAGATACTCAGTACCCTTCTCCAGCATCACAATTCAAAGGTATTAATTCTTCTGTAATTCTTATTCACTGTTCAACTTGCAGATACATAGGAAGTAATTTAAAAGCTCATTGCTAGAATAAGGTGCACCTCAGTCTTTAAACTAACATCATTACTCTTGAGATTTTGGGAGAAATCCTTGACAGCAGATTTTCCTAATGCAAAATCTTTTTAATTCTAAACTACTGCTACTATGGCTGTAAACATTATATTTAAGTAAAGAAAACTGTCAACAATTGAAATCTTTTCTTTATCTTTCCTTATTGGTCCAGTGGTGAGGATTTTTGTTTTCTTGATGTTGAAATGGAATTCACATCAAAAACACTAGTCTTTGATCTTCTTCAGCAAGTGTTTCAAGTCCTCTATACTCTCAGGAACAAGGTTATATTATCACCCAGGATGGTGAGGAGTATTCTGCAAACACTAATAGGACAGTCTTCTTTATATAGTCCAGCTTTTTAAATTATTTGCTCGGCTTAAAGAGTGAATAGGTATGGAGAAATGATAAACCATGATGCATACTTTTCTTGATTTTAAACCATGCAGAATCCCCTTGTTGTTTTTTAAAACTGTTTCTTCGTCTAGGTATCAGTTTTAGGCTTGACATGAACACAATGGTTTTGGAATTTCCATTCTTCTAAATGCTAGCCAATTCTTGTTATAATCCACAGTCAAATAACTTTGCAAAGTCAAAAAGTAGGGTTGCTATGAGTTATAGTCAACTTGATGGCTTTTATGAACAACAACAGTCAATAAAACACAAACATCTTTCTGGTAGTCTCTGCTTCAGTGAGATAAACATCCTTCTGATATTCTCTTTCAGCCAAGATTCCTCTAATACCAACAATGATTACCTATGCCATTGTCTCTTCTGAACCCAGCAAATTTTCAGGCAGTTCCTGATCAATGTACTGTTCTAGCCACTTCTGGATAATCTTCATGTGATATTAATGATATTGTTCAATAATACGGACATTCTGCTGGATCACCTTAATTTAGAAGTGAGAAAAAATATGGAGCAATTCCAGTAAGTTGGCCAAATAGCTGTCTTCCAAATTTCTTGGCATATACGAGTGAGCATGTCCAAAGTTGTATTTGTTAGCTGAAACACATCAATTGATACTCTATCAATTCCTGGGGGACTTTATTAAGCCAATGTCTGAGATGCTGTATGAACTCCTTCTTCATTACCATTAGTTCTTGATCATATGTTACTTATTAAAATAGTTCAGTGTGGACCAGATCTTTTTGGTACAAAGACTCCGCGCTTTCCTTCCATCTCCTTATATTTTTTTTTAAAGTTTAAATTCATTTTATTTTAGCATCCTAAGAAATGTGTTTACTTAAAAAAACAAAACAAAAACAAAAAAAACCCCAACCAACTCTGCTTCAAATAAATCAAGGTCAAAATTTAACGAAGAAGAAAAAAGAATTAAATGAAGAATACAAGATGATCTGAGTCTCCTTTGTCTAAATCTTGGTGTGATGATGAAAAGCAGCATCAGGTTAGGATGGCAGGTGACAGATCCAAGTAAGTGCAAATTTGTTAACATTTCTCCATTTCTAAATCATTCTTAAAGAAAATCATGTATGAGATCACAGTTGACTGCATGGATCATAAAAAATAATGGCTAGCATTCAGAAAAATAGGAATCCCAAAACCACCGTGTTCTTGTGTAACTAAGAAGCAGTTTTCAAAAAGAGAAAGCTGAAAAAAAGAAAGAGTGAAATATTTCAGTCACAAAAAGACAAATACTGCATAATGCCACTGTTACAAAACAGGACTGACATGGGGGTCGGGAGAGACTAAGAAAAGAGGGGATAAGTAATGTACATGGCATTGAAACAGACAGGGAGAAACTATGTAAAAGGAATATATGATTAGGTATTATTGGTATGACAAGAGTCCAGAATAAGAGCTACACAGTAAAGTGGCAGGGAGGGGGGGCTGTATAACAATGAAAGAGCTTTTTTTCCAAGGGAAAAATGCAAACTGGCGGAGGCGGGGTGCAAAAATAGATGAATGGAAATCCAAGTTCTTTATAAACTTTTATTAAATATGTCATTTTTTTAAAAAAAAAGAGGGGCAGAAAACTGGTTTCCTGCAAATGATGGTTCATGACAATGTCAACACCAGTGATAACTGTGCTTTTGGTTTCTTCACAATCAGTGCCTTCTGCTGAGGTCTTTGCACCAATGAGCAAGCCATCAATGTTATCCTCTGTCCTACTGACCATCTTCCCTTTCACCTCCAGGCACAGTGCGTTCACAATCTCCAAGATTTTTTAGAAGCCAGAGAACATCTCATTGTGGCTGATTAGGTCCCCACAGATGGTCATGAAGGTGGGGTGACAAGGGTGGTGCTAGCTGAACAGAAGCCAGAGCTCTGAGCAAGCCGTCAGCAAGAAGAGAAGGGAACGAGCAGAAAAGGGTCTCCTTCCATCCCCTTCTGATGCTTCATCACTCAAGATTTTGTCCATAGAATCATTCAGTGATGTAACATAAGGCTTAAATTTTGTTATTCCATTCTTCAACTTCAAAAGTACTGAGCATGTTCTTCTCTTTTGATTTTCTAACTCCAGCTCTTTGCACATTTCAATAAAATGATACATTGTAATTAACCCCACATGAATAAATTTTAAATATAAAATGTCTATGAATGATTAAATACAAATGCAATTTGTAAACTTTAAAATAAATTTCTTTAAAAGTCAATAGTTTAAAACATACTAGTCTAAACTTTCTTTTTAAGCTGTAGCAGCATTTATCAGTGACACACCTTATTTTTAAATTGTTTTTTTTTTATACTGGTTTACTTACAAAATATGTATACATCCAGTGTTAAAAACTAAGTCTAAACTTCTGCTATCCAAAGCTGATTTTAAAGTTTTGTGCATATGTTTGTTTTTTATCTTAAGAATATCATTCTTAACACATTTTAAAAGTCCTCAAACCATTCATGGCATTTTGGATGTTGTACCACCTACATGACACTAGAATAACATGATTCATATGGTGGAGGGACAGTGCAAGAGTGGAAAATCCTCGATGAGATGGATTTATTTGGTGACTGGGGTAATGGGGGTAGGTGTGTCGGAGATAGTAAGATTGGCACAGGATAGAGCAGGGTTTAGGGCTGTTGTACATACGGTTGCTATGAGTCGCAGATGATTTGATGGCGCATAACAACAACAACTAGACAGATGCCACAATTAACTTTTAAGCCAGCCCTTTCCTTTTCTGAACTAAATGGACTGTGAGTCTTCCCACAAAAGTCAAACAAAAATACCAAGCATTTTATAATAAGCAAAAATGTAAACTCTGAAAGATGATAGGGGTGAGGTGCACCATCTAGAATCCTAAAATCTTGAGGACAAATATGGTAGTACGTTCCTTGAATGCTGTTTTGCGTTACATATTCTAAACTAGGTGCTGGAGAAGATGACAACCTAGTAATAGCAATAGGCATGCTGTCATGTGTCAATAAGTTGAACTGACTTTTCAGAGGCTATAAATTACACTGAAGCAGACAGTCTATTCTATCCTTCTCCCCTGAAGAGTCGGTGGATTTGAACTGAATACCTTTGGGTTGGACACACAACTCCTTACCACTGAGCCAGACAGAAATAAAGAAAGTCTGCTCTCATTAATCAGAGGACTACAAAAAGGGAAGTATAGTAAAATGGAAAAACTAAACCTTTAACTTATTAACAATAAACACTCAGAATGAAAGGAAGGAGGATTTGAAACACTTGCTGCAGAAGATCAGAGATTACAGCTTTTTTTAGCCATTACAGTTAGTCTCTTCTGGTCTCCTGCTATCTTAATAGCAGACACCCAGTCTTACAAATCCACATGATCTTGCAAATTATAAACACCTGTGGGCCTAGGATAAGTGAAACAGTGCTTCCCACACTGAGCAAAAAGAATGAAGACTTAAAGGAGACTGAACCAAGACCCTTGTGAAAGTGATACCATAGTGGCAAGACCCTGGTGATGGTAGTGAATAGACTGTGGCATTGCTGAGGAGAAACTGTGGTAAGGTAAAACCAGAGGAGCCCTGAGATAAAGATTTTGTTGTTTTTGCCAGATAATTAAGGAAAAGCTGCTTATAACTGCTCTGAGATGTTTGTTGTTAGGTGCACTCAAGGTGATTGCAATTTACTGTGATCTCTGAACATAGATAGAAAACTTGTCCTGTCTTTTGACATTTTCACAATCTCTAGCAGCTCAAGTGCATTATGGTAGTCACTATGTCAATCTATCTTCTTGTTGGGAAGTCAGGGAGACAATAATGTGGCATCTCTCCCCTTTCTAGCCCTGGTGATCTCAGTAGAGGTTTTACTGGACAGTTCAAACGTGTGCTCAACATTAGCAAGGTACTCTTCTGCTTCAAGGTATCAAAGAGGACAAGGTGAGAATCTGAATTTCCACCCATTACAATAAGAGTGATGTATGAGAAGTGTTGCTAAGATTTAAATAAGATTCAAATTTTTATAACTATATACAAAGTGTCTAGGTAACAACTGTAATCAGTCAAATAAAAAAAGAACAATTTACAGAAGCCAACACCAAGAGGGCACAGTTGTTGGGATTATCTGAAAAGGATTTTAAAGAAGTCATAAAAATTCTTCAATGAACAACTACAGACATGCTAGAAATAAAACATCATCTCATTGCTGTCTACTCATAGCTGACAATCCAGCAGGGTTCAGGGGCTGTGAATCTCACAGGAGGAAATTGTTAATCTTTCTCTAAAGAAGCTTCAAATGGATCACAATCACCCGACAGCCATCACTTTTGGGCTAGCAACACAACTCTCTAAAGACTATGTGATCAGAGCTCTCTAGAAACAAATGGGGAAATAAAAATTAAAGTAAGATATAAAAGATATAAAGAACCACCAAATGGATGCTTTAGTACACTCAAAAAAAACTAACAAACATTAAAATGAAGAAATGATTAGGAAGATTCAAACAGAATTAACATAAGAAAGGAAAGAATCTGAAACGGAAGATAAAACAAAAGAATCTGAACAATAGCACAAACTGAACAATATCGATCTAACATTAATTTCATCAATTGTCAGAAATAAGAGATAAAAAAATTCTAGTTTGAAAAATAATAAAAATATTAATTAAGGCAAAAATTTTCTCAAATCTAAAGAAACCCTACAGATTCAAGAGGCTGAGCAAACTCCAAATAAGATCTCCTCAAAAAATGAGTTCAAGTGCAGCAATGTATGAATGGAAATCCAAATTCTCTGTAAATGTTCATTAAAATTATTTTTTTAAAAAAAGAGTTCAAAGGCACATCATAATCAAATTTCTAAAAATGAAACAAAGTTTAAAACATTTATAGATACAGACCACTAGCATTACTGTTGATGATATGGGCCATTGAGTCTCCTGTGATTCACATGGACCCTATGTACCAATGCTCTGAATCCTGTCCTATTCTGAACCAATCTCACTGTATGATCTATCTGCCCCCATTACTCCAGTTACTGTGTCAATTCATCTCATCTGGGGTCTTTCTCCTATGCTATCCCTCCACCCTTAAAAGCATGATGTCCTTCTCCAAGGATTAGTCCCTCCTGGCAACATGTCCTAAGTACCTGAGACAGAGCTTCAAAATTCTTGCCTCCAAGGAGCAGGCTGGTTTCACCTTCTCCAGGACGGACCTGTTTTGTTCTCTTGGAAGTCCATGGTATATTCAATGCTCTTTTTGAGCACCACAACTCAAAGTAATCAATTCTTCTGTCATCTTTAGTCACTGTCCAACTCCCTGATGCATAGCAAGTAATTGTGAAGACCATGGCTTGGGTCAGGAGCACCTTAGTGTCTAGAATGAGTTTTGCTTCTTAGTACTCTGAAGCTGTCCCTGACAGCAGACTTTCCCAATACAATTTGTTGTGATTTCCAGGCCACTGGTACCAAGACCTCTAACACAGAAGGGCGGGAGAGATAGAATGCCAGTGGCTTTCTCATTAGAAACCATTGAGAAGGAAGTGAGATATTTTTCAAAAACTCAACCACAGTAGCAGCAGTTAAGAAATAAAAAAAAAAATTTTAAAAACCCACACCAAACTGCCAACCAGTTTGTTCAGACTCAGAATTTTTGCTGTGACATCGATTTGGAACAATCTCACAGCTTCAGCAGATTTTCAGAAGGTATAAATCACATAGGAGACGATGGCAGATCTTCTCCCAAAGAGTGGCTGACGGATTTGAATCACAACTCCTTATCTACTAGGCCACTCCCTCAGGAGTGTAAAGATTAACTTGATGCTTTCACCTCACTAGCCTCTTAGACTTGGGTCCTGGGCAAAACCTTTACATGAATGATCCCTTTGCCCCCTCCTGATGGTACATCAGAGTGGGCAGGAGGCTCAGCTGCTGATCAGCCAGCCAGCATTTAAGAAGGGTCAAAGACTCCTGCACTTCCAGACGGATAAACAGAAATAGGATCCAAAAGTCCAAGAGGTAGCTGCCCCGTCAGTGAGACGGTGAACTTTGGACTTCAGAGCCTGGCTTTCTTGAGTGATTTCTAACTACTCCTGCACCTTGAACACATGCTGCTCTCTCTTTGGTCTTCAGTTTGCCCAGCTGTCAAATGGGCAGATTCACCTAACTCAGTGTTTTTCAACTTTTTTTTCCTTTAAAAATAAAACTAAAAAAAGCTTGTGTTCTCTTCTCAAAAGAAAAAAAAAAAAAAAACAAAGAAAAGAAATTTAAAAAATTCTCTGCTGCGGAGATCCAAGAGCTAAAGACTAAGAATGCTAGTTTAACAGTGCACCTGCTCCATGTCTTGGTATTTTCAAACACATTGTATGCATCTTCAAGTTGGATAATGAATGAAGAAGAACAAAGAAGAACTGATGTCTTTGAATTGTAGTGTTGGAAAAGAGTATAATTATGCCATGGACTGTCAATCCTAAGTGCTGCTTAGAGACAAGGGTGGTAAAACTTTGCCACACTTTTCATGGGCATATTTTTATGAGGAATCAGTCACTGGATAGAGATATGATGCTTGGAAAACTAGTCAGTGCAAGAGAAGGAGATCCTCAATGAGATGTATTGATGCACTGATTGCCACAACAGGCTTAAGCATGACAGAGATCATGAGGACAGTGTGTAAGGCAAGGTTCAGAGCTGCTGCTCATAGGATTGATATGAGTTATTAAAGTCAATTTGATGGAAGCTAACAACATGCAGAGAGTATCCTTTATTTTATGAGTCAATCTGCTAATTCACTAACGTGTGACCTTGGGATACTTTTGGTTCAAAGTTTAAAGACTATCTCAGAACAATATTCTCAAGTAATATTCTAGTCTCAACTGGTTCCGTTAAATCCAAACTTTTAAAGCACTTCCATTCTGTTCTGTGTTTTCCTTGGGTGTGCCTGATTTTTGTCATTTTTTTGGTTTTGGGTTTTTTTCACCTGTTCTATCAGGCTGCATCCATTGTGGTCTTAATCAAAACAGTCCATAGTGGCAATACACACTGATCATGATTCTTCTGTCCAGAGACCTGCCTTAACTCCTTAATCCTGTACAGTAATGATTATTCATGCCTTATCCCTGTAAATCTTTAAGAAAGGGGAATTTAAATGCCATTCCCTACTAAGGTAAGTATACGTCTGATTAATTTATCACACTTTTACACATGATCTTTAACCTTGGTTTAAAGGAATTGAATGAATGACTAAAAATGAACGTCAATTCTTACTGACCAAACACTTTTCACATGCATGACTTTAGTCTGTACCAACAAATTAAGTTATGAAAACATATTAAATGAATAATATAAATACCTCCACATGTATTTTAACATAATTGCAGAAAAATCAACATTTACTGTATTCAAGTTATAAAGTACATTGTTCTGTCACATTTGTGGGGAGGAATAACTTGAATCAGAGTGCAATGGTGATTGATTTTATAAAGCACAATGTACATGAGTGATCATTTGAAACAATGTGAATGCAGGAATGTGTGAAACTCATTGTACTTGAAAGATACACAGTATATAAGAATTCTGTATAGAAACTAATCTAAAATAAAAATAAAATGGAGTTGTTGTTGTTGTTATGTACTGTCGTTTGCGACTCATAACGACCCTATGTACAACAGCCCTAAACCTTGCTCTATCCTGTGCCAATCGCATTGCCTCTGACACACCCATCCCAATTACCCCAGTAAGTGAATCAATCTACCTCATAGAGGGTCTTCCCCTCCTGCACTGTCCCTCTACCCTACCAAGCATGATGTCCCTCCTTACCTGTCTCTCCTTACAACATGTCCAAAGTATGTCAGACGAAGCCCCAGAATCCTTGCCTCCAAGAGTAGCCTGGTTTAACCCTCTCTAGGATGAATCTGTTTGTTTCCTTGGCAGTCCATGGTACATTCAATACTCTTCTCCAGCACCACAGCTCAAAGGTATCAATTCTCCTTCTATCCTCCCCAGTCATTGTCCAACTCCCTGATGCATAACAAGTGATTGCAAAAACCATGGCCTGTATCAGGCACACCTTAGTCTCCAGAGAGACACCGTTGCTCTTGAGTACTTTAGAGAGGTCCCTAACTGCAGACTTTCCCATTGCAATACATTTTTTTTATTTCCTGGCTGCTGGTGCCAAGAGTGTTGACTGTGGAGCTGAGCAAACTGAAACTGTGAACAATCTCAATCTCTTCGCCATCCGTCCTAATGCTACCGATTGGTCCAGTGGTAAGAATCTTTGTCTTCTTGACATTGAGCTTCAGTCCATATTGAAGGCTGCAGTCTTTGACCCTCTGCAGTAACTGCATGAGGTCCTCCTCAGTTTCAGCAAGAAGGGTTGTATCATCTGCATAATGCAGATTGTTGATAGATCGTACACCAATCTTAACGCCATGCTTTTCCTCATAGAGCCCAGTCTCTCAGATAATCTGCTCTGCATACATGTTGAAAGGGTATGGAGATAGGACACATCCCTGGCATACACCCTTCCCAATTTTGAACCATGCAGTGTTACCCTGCTCTGTTCTGACGACTGCCTCTTGGTCCAAGTATAGGTTTCGCATTAGCACAATTGAATGTTCTGGGATTCCCATTCTTCTCAGAGTCAGCCACAGTTTATGATAATCCACACAGTCAAATGCCTTTGCATAATCAATGAAACACAGATAGACATTCTTCTTGTATTCTCTGCTTTCAGCTAAGATCCATCTAACATCAGCTACAAATATCCCTAGTACCACGACCCCTTCTAAAGCTGTCCTGGACTTCTGGCAGTTCTCTGCTGAAGTACTGTTCCAGTCGGTTTTGGATAATCTTCAGTAGAATGTTGCTTGCATGTGAAATCAATGATATTGTTCTGTAGTTACTACACTCAGTTGGGTCACCCTTCTTTGGGATGGCAACAAATATAGATCTCTTCCGGTCAGTTGGCCAAGTGGTTGCTCTCCAGATTTCTTAGCACCACTTGGTGAGCACATCCAGGGCAGCATCTGTTAGCTGAAATATGTCAATTGGTATACCATCTATTCCGGGGGCCTTATTTTTTGCTATTTCCTTCAAAGCAGCTTGAACTTCTGCCTTCATCACCATAGGCTCTTGCTCAAATATTATTTCATTAAATTCTTCTGTATCTGCCAATTGCTTTCGATACAATGACTCAGTACATTCCTTCCACCTTATTTTGATACCTCCTGGATCATTTAACATTCTGCCTAAAGTATCCCTGATTATAGCAACTCGAGATTTGAATTTGTTCTTCAGTTCCTTGAGCTTAAGAAATGCTGAACGAGTTCGGCCCTTTTGATTTTCTGACTCTAGCTCCTAGCACATTTCATTGTAATATTTTGCTTTGTCATTCCGTGCTGCCTTCTGGAATCTTCTGTTCAGCTCCTTAGTGTCTTGAATTCTTCCTTGTGCTTTGGCTTCTCTACGTTCCAGTGCAATCTTCAGAGTTTCTTCTGACATCCATGAGAAAGAAAAACAGAGTGCAGCTTACAGGGAAAGAAAAAGGAGCTCTGAATCTCTGCACTCAAGTATGCAATCCACTATATTTGGTCTCCATTCATATTTCACTGCCCCAAGCAAGATACCCTGAGGATCAGTGCATAATAGTAAACAACAAAACCTATGTGACCCATATTCTCCAGAACATTCTATCAAAAGTCACCTGAACACAATTATGTATCTCCTTACACTAACAAAATGAGTGCAGGGAAAGTCCCACTGGAACAGCACAAGAGCAATCCTTAGGAAACTAATTTCTCACTCTTTTAAGCAAAAGTAAACCACAACCAATAAAGAGATGTTTATAAAACAGGGGAGGAAAAGAACTGCCCTCTCTCCTCCTAAATCCAGGAAACATATTTTTCAGCATGCATGGGGACAACAAGCAATCTTATTATTTTTAAAGAACTGTTTCATATCCAAAAAAGCCATATAAAAAATCTCTTCAAAGGTTTTTAAAAGGTTTAAAAGCCAGGAAATTTAGATGTTTCAGCACCATTAATACTAACCTTGGCACTGAGACTGCCAACAATCAATTTTTTTCCTTTCAGAATGAATGCATAATTTTGATGAATGTTGTTGCAAATTACACACTAAAAAACATAATTTTTCATATGAATGGAGTCAATACCTTTTGGCATGCTTGTCAACATCACAATACAGATGCTAATCTTCAAATGCAGTTATTAACAAACTCAGAAAATCACTTAAAAGCCCAATTCTCTTTTTTAAGGTCAATAATTACCATAGTTAACGACCAATTGACTTTAGCCATCATCATTCTGACCTTTACATCATATTTAAAACTAACAAGACAATAAATATTAATTAATGACCTACTTTGAAAGTTTTTTCCTTCTGTTGACCATATATGCTCACTTAAAACATAATTGAGTTTATAATTCTGTTTCTGACACTTGCTCAGTTTTTTTGTTTGTATTTGGTGTTGTTTTAGCATGAAAATGAGAAATAAGGGAAAGGATGAAGAACCAAAAATTCCTACTAGATTTAAAAAAAAAAAACACATCAAATGTATTGACATTTAAAAGAAAAAAGCAACGAGTAAAATATGTATTATGTAAGAAAATATAACAGATTAAAGGGCACAGAATGAAAAATAAAAGCCCTTTCCCCCCCCCTTTCACTATCACAATTCAAAGGCAACCACTGTTAAGTTGCTTATAATTGCTACAAACACAGGTTCAAAACTTTCAATGCTATGCTCATGTATATGTGTACCTATTAATTTTTTCTTCTGAGTCCATATAGCAATTTCACAGTTTACATGCTGCATTGTACCTTTCTCTTCTTTTAAGATACTTCAGAGTCCATCTCCACAGCAGTATTCATAGATACAGCTCATTTCATTAACTGCTGCATGATACTCTATCATATGAAATTAGTTTTATTTACCCAATTCCATACTGATCAATGTCTAGTCTTTTAAATTCCAAAAGTTGTCATATATAGGGAGTACTGATGTTACAGTCCCCAGTGAGTGGGCTTGCTAAACCAAAGTCTGTGCTTCTCAGGCATTTTCAATCTATCAGCAACTCTGAGGGGGAAAGACGGATAGTCTTCTGTTGAAAAACTTACACCTACGAAAGTTGATGGAATTTCAGCAAGAGATATAACTGACTCAATGGCAATAAATGAGATCTTATCCTTTAATAGCTCTCAAGTTCATATGGTTTATCAATACCATTCATAAAATTCTATTCTTTCCCTATGATTTGTCTTCTTTACAAGATAACTTTAAGAAATATGGAGCTCCCAGAACACTCAATTGTGCTGATGTAAAACTTACATTTAGACCAAGATGTGATTGTTAAGAACAAAGTAAAGGACTACTACTACTACACGGTTAAAAATTAAGAAAGGTGTGCATCAAGGTTGTCTCTGTCCTCCATACCTGTTCACGTGGTTCGAGGCCACCAGCTGCTCTGAACAAGGATAGGCAATCTCCTATGTGATTAACTGCCTTCGAAAATGTACTGGAGGGTCTGCTATGGGTCAGCTCTAACTCTACAGTACACAACAACAACATTCAATCTATAAGCTGAACAAACTATGTGAGAAGCTGGACTCTAAGAAGAAGAATATGTGCAAGAGCAGAATTGAAACGGTTTGAGGCCTTGCTCTACACCAACCATAGGAGCAAGGTTACAGAAATTTCAGACAATTGGTGGAGGGGAAGAAGAATATGGCATCAGGTTTGGAGAAAGACTCATCAATAGCCCACATTACACAGATGTCACATCCACTTGCTGCACAAGATGAATGACTGCATCTCAACATCAAGAAAAGAAAAATTCTCACCACAAGATGAAACATCTTGACAAATGGAGCAAAGACTGGAACTCTCAACCATTTCATCTAACTTGTATCAAAATCAATACCTTTGGTCAGGAGATGTACTACACTAGAAAAGTCTGCAATTGGGGACATTTTCAAATTACTAAGGAACAATGATGTCAGTTTGAAGACTAAAGTGAACCTTATTTAGGCCATGGTATCTTTAATCACTTGCTGTGCATCTGAGATGGAAAATTAATAAGGATAATAGACTAATTTATGCCTTTGAGTGTGATGTTGAAGAAGAGTATTGAAAATGGATGGCCAAAAGAACAAACATACCTATGTTTTCCTGGATCATTCATTCTGGGATCATGATTGCATTATTAAGTATTGTAACTTGAAACTTGAGTTTGTTCTCCAGTTCCTTCAACTTGAGACATCTGAGCAAATTCATTCCTTTGATTTTTCTGATTCAAGCTCTTTTCACATTTCTTTATACTTTGCTCTATCTTCATAAACAAACCTTCAAAATCTTTTCAACTCTTTAACTCCTTGATTTCTTTCCTTTATTTTGGTTTCTTGGTATTCTAGTGCAATAACTCAGTCTCTTGGACATCCACTTTGGTCTTTGTCTTTGTAATAGCCTTTTGCTTTCTTCATGGATGATATTCTTGTTATCACCTAACGGTTCATCTGGTCTTCAACCATTAGGGTTAAATGCTTCAAACCTGTTCTTCAGTTGATCTTTAAATTCATGTGGATAGACTCAAAGTCTTATTTTGGTTCTCATGGATTTCTTTTCATTTTCTTTAGCTGTAATTTGAACTTGTACATGAGTATTTGATAATCTATTATACGGTCCACACATGGCCTAGTTTTCACAGGTAATATAGAGTCTCCAATGATTTTTTGCACAGATGTAATCAGATTCCTGGGTAGTCCAGAAGGTCCATGGGCATAATAGCCATTTGTGGTTTTTATAAAAGTATTTGAAATGAATATATTTCTATTTAACTCTATCCCAATATAAACTACAGTACATTTATGAGTATAAGTAATGTTTAATGCCTGAAGATGTAATTTCACAAATATATCACAGATTCACAAAAGTGTATTACATCATAAAGTTAAAGAGGAAAAAGGGCAAAGTACACATCACTTTCTGATTTTACCTTATTAACATTGTTGGGGATACTGTTTTCCACTCTTTGGAAAATCATTTAACATCAATGTGAAAATTAACCCTAATCTCCTGCTTTAAATTTATATTATTTGTTACTTAAGTTATGCTTATGTTTATGTTACTTGGGTAACAGATTTATTCCAATAGGACAGTCACAGGCTACACACTAAATTCTCACCTTCAAACACTATATTTGAAACAATTTAGTGGAAATTCAGGGAACATAAAGAACTTGAAAAATGTAACCATAAGTATTGAGTACTATCAATCAATCTTGAAAGAAGGGTTACACATATATTGTCAAAAATCTATTTTCTGTAATAGTGAAACACTTTTTCCAAAATCCTACAGAATTATTAAGAATATTTTTATGAGTTAAATAGAAATTTATTCTTTAAATGTACAGAAATGATGGCAGTTTTAGAACAGAGTTCTGTACAGTAATGATGTTAATCACAGAACAGTGTTTAGGTCTCTTGTGCCAAACTTACTCTCAGTTGTACTCGACTTGATGACACTTAACCATTTCTAAGTGAAACTACTGTTGTTATACAGCTGGAGGAACACTCTTGCACTTTGAACATCACTCTTTTTCAATGTGCAGTATGAAGTAACCTGGGTTGCTGTGATGCTGAACGTTGTGCCACTGGGGTATCAAATACCAGAATGGCTTCCCAATGTGGACAGTGTTTGGTAAGAGTTCGCAGCTGTAAAACAGGTTTAGAAGCAGGAACAGTTGTAAAACAGGTTTGGAAGCAGGAGTGGCATCCACTTCCTAAACCACATGCCTCTGGAAACTCTATGAACTTGGAGAAATGATGATAGTTATGGAAAGGCATTAAGTCTTTTGTTTCATAGAGTCACTGTGAATCATGCTCAACTCAAAGGCAATCAACAACAAAAACAGTTCAGAAGACTAAGTTTAAATTCAGAGTGTCAGCTTTAAGAAAAGATTTTGTCTCCCCACTGATTCTGGAGGAAGGTCCTTGTTTCCTTTCAGCTTCTACAGACCCAGCCTTGGAGCCTTAGCATGCAACATTTGTTAATAAACATACTGTAAAATTAAAGGAGCTGTGATGATTGCAGCTGTTATTCACTCAGCTGCTAGATGGAAAAGCTGACCACTCACACCCATCTGATGCTGTGCAGGAAAGGAGACCTGGCAATCTTTTCCCAGAAAGGCTTTAGCCTTGGATGTCTTATGGAATCACTCCACTCTGTCACATAAGATCACTTTGAGTTAGAATTGACTCAATGCTATGCAACAATAACTATTTTGAATGGTGTTTTAACTTTTTCACTTATGTGTTCCTACAGTCTTTGTAGAATTTTATTAAAATCACAAATCTAGAAATTGATATGATTTTTTACATCTGTTGATGACTACATTTTGAAAGATTCAAAGGTAAATGGATAAAAAGAAAGAAGAAATTTCAAGAATTCGTGTTGCTTTTCGGCATATAATAACTGATCCTGATCCAGCAACACAAGATTTGACTGGTTTGTGTGAATATAATGAAAATGTGTTAGACTCATACTGACTCTTAACCGAGAGCTGTAATGGGTGTCTATGTCCCTATAAAGACTCACCAGGCAAATAAGAGAGATGTAAATCAAAACCACAATGAGGTACCATCTCATTCCAGTGAGAGTGGAAAGTTTAACAGGGCAGCAAGTAATAGATGTTGGAGAGGATGTGATGAGAAAGGAACTCTAATACATTGCTGCTTCAATTGTAAAATG
>NW_006399906.1:2016753-2051657 GCF_000299155.1 Elephantulus edwardii | reverse complement strand
GGAGAGGCTGGAAGCAGAGGGATGTGGATGTACAGGGGGAAGAGGGAATTAATCATTGGATTATACAATTTAATGGGGGAGTGGAGATGGAAGGAATATGTTCAAATTTGTATTAGACTTTTGTAAATAAACTAGTAAAAAAAAAGGTTGAGGAGAGATAAGGGAGGGAGAGGGGGTAAAATGTGCAACAATGAATGAAAATCTAACTTTTCTGTAAACTTTTGTTAAAATGACAATTAAATTAAGAAATTTATTTAAAAAAAAAAGACTCACGAGGGCCACACATAATATAGTTTCACCATCTAAACCCAATAATCGCAAAATGTCATTTCTAACATGTCATACCGCATTGAAATGACTGAAAATCAGATAATTAGGGTCTTGAAACCCAAAACAACACAAAAATCTGGAAAACCCCTTTGAGGTATCATTGTTATACTAAACTATTTCTAGCAAGGCAATCTTAGACAAATTACATAGAAAAATGAAGATCTAAAAGTGTTGCTACAACTTTTTACCTGGTAACTGGGAAAGAAGGGAAGTAATATTTAAATATTTAGAGCTGCTGTGATAATGAAGAAAGAATTTACATAGAATTGCTACCCAAGTACTAGATAGAGTAGTAAAATTTAGCAAAACTTTGAAATATAGGATTATTTAATATCTCTGTAAATAGCTAGTAGCTTTCTGATATAAGTCACTTCACACAGAGAGGGCCTATAATATCATACTTCAAGATTCTGGCTTTCCAGGTTAAAGAGTCAATATCTGATGCAAAGGACAAGCATCAAAAGAAATCTGACAGAACATCTGGTTCCTACCTCATATAAACAGTATAGAAAACCTTTCAGTACATTTATCTCTGCGCCAGTGTAGATACTGAGAAAAACTTTGTTATATAAAGAATATTATGTTCTGATATAAGAGCAAATTAGAATTAAACATGGAACTATTGAAGACGACACCCTGTTCTTGTCTAGTGGCAATATTTAAACTATTTTCCCCAGATGAAAAGCATCAGAAAAATGTTGGAGAGAAAAAAAAGGTCATGATCACAAACACAGATCAACCTAGAATTAACAATTTTGACACTTATAAACAAAGATAATATCAATGAAAATATGAGTTACATTAACTTAATACCTGAAGCAAAGATAGAAGTGAAGAAAACTCTGAAAGCCTGCTCTCTTGGCAAAGATTACACACTGTCTTACATTCAGGTTATCTCATCTCCCCAACTAAATTATAACTTCCTTGAAAGCAAGGATTATTGTCTAATTTACATTTACATCCCCAGCTAAATCAAGCACATTTAAGATTATGCAATTAATTTAGGCAAATTAATTAAGTACTATGATTTCTAAAGAAAATCAAAGCTTTCCTTGACACTCAGACAAAATATCAACTAAGCTAAAGTAAAAATATGAAAATATTATGGGCAAAAGTTGTTTTATCTTTACTTAGAGTTTTCATTTTATTAAAATTACACATGCATGTGGAATGAATTATCAAATAACTTGATGGTGTTTATGAAAAAAATTAACAGATACCCTCTCCATTATTACCACTGTGCTTTGATATTCCCAGAGGTATTTTCATTTATTTCAGATTATTATCTTAGAGTTTCTTTCATATCAACTAATATCAGATTTATAATCTTAGTTCTTGATTTTAAGTTTTATTCATTATCTGCTTTTCAACATGAAAATTAAGTTTTAATTTTGTATCTGTACTGTACTATAATTCTGGCTCTTCTCTCTAAAGTGCCAATGAGTAGGTAACAACTCATATCTAACTTCTAACAGGTTTTCTCTGATAAAGCCTCGAGTGTATTCAAACCACCAGAGATGTTCTGCCTTTGAGTAAGTAGCACAATTTCCTACAGACAAATCAAACTCATATTTTGTGCTTCAATAATTAGAACTATGTAAATAATACTTAATGTTGGGCCATGCAGATAGCACAACTTTTGATAAGCAAATAAGTGATTTGTTTTAAAGTTGATGCTTGATGTTTCTTCGCTTAGCTTTCTAAGGCTGCATTACATACAAGTTCAACACCAAGTTTCTTAACAAAGGATATTTTAAGATATTTTGATATATATTATCAATGGTCTTGATGATAGAAATTAAGCCAGAAATCACATTACTGAACTATGAATAATAATTTATTCATTTCAAAGACCTCTTTAAAAACATGAGACATCTATACACATGACTATCACCTGATAGAATACACAAGAATCTATGTAATTACATATGGGAAATAAATAGAGGAGAAACTAGGAGGAGGGTCAACAGAAAAGCTCAAGATCATCAGTCAGAACAGGTCAGGGGCTGAATATGGACCATATCATCAGCTATTCCACAAGTTCAGGTTGAACTTGTCTGTAAGAGATAGGAACTTAAAAGATGTATTGCATTGGGACTGCTGTCAGAGATGTCTCCGTAGTACTGAAGAACAATTATTTCAATCCAGAGACTAAGGTGCGCCTGATACAGGCCACGGTCTTTGCAATCCCTTGCAACACAACAGAGAGCTGGACAATGACTAGGAATGACAGAAGGAGAATTGATGCCTTTGAGCTGTGGTGTTGGAAAAGAGTACTAAATATGCCATGGACTGCTAAGAGAACAAACAGATTCATCCTTGAGAGGGTTAAACCAAACTGATCCTTGGAGGCAAGGATTCTGAATCTTAGTCTGACATACTTTGGACATGTTGCAAGGAGGGACCAATCCTTGGAGAGGGTCGTCATGCTTGGGAGGATGGAGGGACAGCACAGGATAGGAAGACACTCGATGAGATGAATTGAGTCAGTCACTGGGATAATGGGGGTAGGTTTATCAGAGAGAGTGGGGTTGGCACAGGATAGAGCAGGATTTAGGGCCGTCATACATTAGGTCGCTATGAGTCACAGGCGACTCAACGGCACATAACAATAACAACCTAAGAGCCAAGCTGCAAATCTCAAGAACAGCTTTGTTGCATTGAAATGTAGCAACAGAAGATCAGATGAGTTGTGAGATGACATCAAGGGCACTGTACATGAATAAAGCAAAATGCTATTAAAATGATAAGGGCAGGGGGCAGACCACAATTGGTATCTGAAAAGATTCTGAAACTTGTTCTTCAATGTTGAGAATCTAAAACAAAATAAACTTTAATAGAAAAGCTGAAGATTTTAGGTAGCAACTTAAGAAGTCAAAGAAATGTGCAAATATCTTGAGATAGAAAGCCAAGCTGAAAGAACTGACAAACAGGGCAAATACGAATGATGTTGGAAACACAGAAAGTGGATGGAAGGAATATAACCACTATGCCGAAAGGAAGGGGTTGACATTGAACCATCTTGGTAGTAGAATATGATCAAAAACAAATAGTAATGTAAAAAGAAGTTAAAACTACAGTAAGTCATTGGCAAAAAAACAAGGCACCAACAATTGATGGAATGGTATGTTGAAGTGTTGCAGCAAACAGATGCAGCCATTGATGTGCTAAGTCATTTGATCAGCTTAAAATTTATTTTTGGAATTTGAATTGAGATAGCACTATCATTAGATGCAGTATTTCATCCCAAATCTTTTTTTTTCCAAACTGTTATTTGACCTGGAGAAATTTTTAAAAAAATTTTAAAAATGGGGGAAAATAGATATTTGGAAGGCAACTGATAGGAAGAGATCTGTATTTGTGGATATTCAAAAAAGATGGCCCAAGAGAATGCGGAAATTTGTCAACAGTATCATTAATATCATATGCAAGTATAATCTGCTGAAGATAATTTTTTTCAAGGCTAGAGTATTGCTATGGGAAAGTCTGCTGTTAGGAATCGCTCCAAAGTACTGAAGAGCAAAGGTGTCACTCTAGAGACTAAGGTGTGCCTGATACTGGCCATGGTCTTTGCAATCCCTTGATATGCATCAGAGAGTTGGACAATGACTAGGGAGGATAGAAGAAGAATTGATGTCTTTGAGTTGTGGTGTTGGAGAAGAGTACTAAATATACCATGGACTGCTAAGAAAATGAACAGGTTCATCCTTGAGAGGGTAAACCAAGCTGCTCCTTGGAGGCAAGGATTCTGAAGCTTCATCTGACATGCTTTGAATATATTGCAAGGAAGGACCATTCCTTGGAGAAGAACATCATGCTTTGGAAGGTGGACGGACAGCGCAGGAGAGAAAGACCACCTATGAGGTGGACTGACTCAGTGACTGGAGTAATCAGGGTGGGTGTGTCAGAGAAAGTGAGATTGGCAAAGGATAGAGTATGGTTTAGGGCTATTGTACATAGGGTCACTATGAGTTGCAGACAACTCGATGGCAGAGAGTATGGCATTAGCAAGAGACTGTCAGACATTCCAACTGGATTCAGAAGAAGGCACAGAATGGAGGATGCTATTATTGCTAATATTGGATGTATCTTTGTTGAAAATAGCACATACCTGAAAAATATTCACTTCTGTTTATTATCTATGCAAAGACAATTGTGTGGCTCATAACAAACTATGGATAACACAGAGAATAAACAAGAATCCTGTAATACTTAATGTCTACTGCGCTCATAAAGAACCTGCATATGAACTAATAAGTAGCTGTTAGGCATAACAAGATGTTACACAGTTCAAAATCATGAAAGGTATATGTCCGGATTGTATCTTTAAGCATGTCTGCTCAATTTGCTTGCTATAAAAATAATTCAAAAAGGTGGACTAAAACTGTAGCATTAGGACTGGCTGAAGACTCATCAACAACCTGTGATATGCAGATAGAACAACCTTGCTTGCAAAAAGTGCATAGTGCTAGTAGTATTTATTGAAGAAGACTAAAGACTATAGCCGCCAGAATATATTACATATCAAAGTTAAGAAAGTAAAAATCCCCACAACTTGACCAATAGGCCACATGATGAAAAATGGAGAAAATAGGAAGAAGTCAAAGATTTCCTTTAACTTGTACACACAATCAGCACTCAAGGAAGTATCTTTCAAGAAATCAAAAGATTGTTTACATTGACTATATGTGCTGTCAAGGATCTCTTTAAAGTACTAAAGAGCAATTATGCCATTTAAAAAAGGTGTTTCTGACCCAAAACATACTTTCAATTGCTTCATACACATGTGAAAGTTGAATAATGAGTAAGATGAACAGAAGCAGAGTTGGTGCCTTTGAACTGGTGGTGTTATCCAACAGTACTGAATATGTCACAGACTATAAAAAGAACAAGCTAATGCATATTAGAAGAAAGTCAGCCAAAGAGCTCCATGGAGGCAAGGATAGTGAACTTCCATCACATACTTGGGGCATATTCTCAGGAAAAGGTCACTCTTTGTAAAACAATACTATGCTGGAAAAGTTGGTCGTCGGAAAAGGAGAAGTGATTGGAAAACCTTAACTGTATAACTGACAATGTTTATTCATGATATGAATTAAAAAATACAAGGCATGACTTAACCCATCCTCTACAATTCATTAGTATGTAACCTCTTAAAGTTATTATTTAAGTATTTATTTGATATATAGAAAGGGGAGAAAGTTGCCCAGAAGCAGGTATTGTAGTGGAAGATAGGAGAGTAAATAAGAGCAAATACTTGCCATACAACTTATGACCTAAATCGAAATAAAAACTGACACTACACAGATAAAAAAGTAAATAAACAAATTCCATAAAAAGAGCTATGAGATTAAGAAGGGGGAAAACTAACTGGGAGTTAATAAGACAGGGGTAAAATCACAGAAGGCCAACCTGAAAAAGTGATATTTCTCAAGAATGTTATGAAAAACCAAAGACACTTTTGTGTTTCAAATATACTTTCAAAGTTATATTTTTAACAAAAACTTTATTTTATTTAATACAATGATAATCTGAGATAATATATAAACAAATAAATGCTAAAAGTAATCCACAACTTATTTTGGTCACTATTTTAGTAATTTCTAACAAAGTATGAAGGTGGTCTTTTAAGCAACCATTAAATAAGTGTGTTTCCTAGTTTGTTCCACCTTCTAGTCGAGTGGCTATTAAGAAAGCTTAAGAGGTTAACCAGTAGGGCAGCTGATGAAGGTACAAAGAAGGAGAGAGTAAAGAAAACTATAGCATCTGTCTAATCCAGAAACTGAATAATCAGCTCATGAATAAATGATATATATAAGTGACATTTCTATTTTCATTTTATTCCCAAGAGAAATCAGCCACTGCGGTGTAGCATGTGCATGCGGAGGGGGATGCGCATGCACACATACTGGAGTGCCGTAGCTTCTATCCCTAACCTTACCTAGCACCTTCCTCTTTTTATTTTCAAAGCATGTTATCTCAAAGTAAAAGGCAAGGTTTAAAGGCAAATCTGTAACTATGAAATGGCTCAGGTTCAACGTTATCAGAAAAGGACCAGAACTTTAGCTTATATAAATTCTCATGTTTTTCTTCTGAGATGCATCAGCCACTTGGCACAATACTTCAGTCACTGCAAAAAGCCTGATTCTTCACTCCTTCCCTGATAAACTGTTCAATCATAACTACAATGCATTTATTTTTAAGTATCAAACTAAAAAGCTAGAATTCAAACCCTGAAAAAGTAGGAGGAAAGCAAAAACTGCATTTTCTTTAAAGATATATAAAACCTACTTAAAAGAGGTAGATAGCAGTTAATACATGTTACAACTCTCTCATAAATTAATTAAAGTATTTTAAAAGTTGGCTGTATGAATTGTGCTACCTTGGAATATTTTTTTCCTGCACTATTGTGAAAGTTCTCAACATAGCTTTCAAGGAGGTGTGTACTCCCAAAACAATCCAAAGCAAGAATAACCTGAAGAGTTTAATGGGTGGAAATGGTCATCGTAGGACTAGCCCCATAAAACCTATTTATGTAGGATACAGATAAAAGTTCTTTTTCCTATCAACACTAGCCCCCCATGATTACAGATGGAAAATAAAATCTTGATTATCTGAACAGAGAGCAATCTGAGGTAAGATGGGCATATGGGTACCAGGACATGTTGCTCACCCTCCTTGCCCTTCATCAGTCAACCAGATGATCAGAGGGCCTGAGAGAGGTATATCATCTTATTGATCTATGAATAATAATGTCACAAGAGAGATTCAAAGAATGTTAAGTAAAATATCTGGGATGCAGTTTTTTTAATAGAGTTCTATTAATACTGAAAACATCAAATAAAACTTACTTAATGGCCTAAATAATGAATGCATCTCCTACAATTGCTACTATAAATAGCAATGTGAAGGACTGTGATTAGAACACACTTAATGAGAGACCACAGATGGTAACAAAACCAAAAACAAACAAAAATATTCCCAAACTAAAAGTTCTCTTTCACAGCTTCAACCAAATGTTCAGACATGTAGATTAAAATACATTAAAAAGGGAAACACTTCCCAAGTGCCCAGCAGTCATTCACTGGAGGGAAAGAAACCAAGTGTATTGCCACAAAGGGTAAAATCTTAAGGAAAAAAAGTTAATAAGAATGAGTCTAACAAAATATATGAGAATGATCATATAAAACGCAATGTGAATGAGAGGGGAAAAGAAAAAAGAAACAAAAAAAGAAATTAGTCTAAATATTCAGAAGCTCTTATACCTCTCAGTTCTTGAAGAAACCATAAAGTAATAGTATTTTTCCCTACATTCCAAGTCAGTTGTTGAAGAGAGAGTAGCTTCCAAATGTATTCCACATACTAAGGAGGGTAAGAGAAACTTAATTTTAAAAAACCCATGTATTAAAAAAAATGGACTATTAAATACAGAGACAGAGAACATCCATTAGCCATAAAGGTGAATTTGAATCAGATATAAGTCATAACAACACTATGGTCAAAAGATGAGAACCGTGCTCTATCCTGTGCTATCTTCACAATCTCCATCATACCCAAACACATTCTTTTAGTCATTGTGTCAATTTAGCATCTTGAGGGTCTTTCACTCTTTCACTGACCCTTGACATTTCCAAACATGATGTCTTTTTACAAGTATTGGTCCTTCCTAACAAAAGGCCCAAAGTGGGAGTTATGCATTTTCACCATCTTTACATCTAAAGAGAACCATTAAGATAAATTTAAATTTTTTCTCCAGTAAGTAACTTCTATAAGGTTATATAGTAACAGTATTTTAAATCATTTTCTCCATATTCCTTTTGCTCTCATCAGAGAAGGGAAATAAAAAAAATAAAAGAATAACAAAATGTTCAAATTGGCCCCTAAAGGTCTATTTCTCTATAAAAAACATCCATTCTGAATTTTTTTAAATACTCTATAAATATGAATAGCCTGTCTCCTCCTCCTCTCTCTTCCTTTCCTCACCTTCTCTCCAACTATGCAGCTCCTTTCAAAAAACTACATTTTAAGAGGTCATTTAAATGTTCTGGTTTATATGGATTATACATTTTTTAAAAAAGGAGGAAATACACAGAAACAATTAGTCCAAAGAACTAACAGACTGTGTGAGAATCTAAATTTATAACCCTGAAACCAGAAGTGGACGGTGCCCATTTACCTCCGGTGATCACTCTAACAGGGATCACTGGAGACAGCCTTGGATGTTGTTCTTGTTAGGTACCATTGAATCTGTTACAATTCTTAGGGGCTCTATGAAAATAGACCTGAACCTTGCCCTATCCTACAACATCCTCACAATCTCTGCAATGTTCAAACCTATTCTGGTAGTCGCTATATCAATCTAACATTATGAGGGTCCTTCTCTCTCTGACTCTCTCCCTTTCTCAGAATGAAGTTTCTCTCCAAAGCTGTGTTGTCCTAAGAATGTGCACAAAGTAACTAAAATGAAGTCTCACTGTTCTGGTTTCTAAGGAGCTGCACTTTTTTCATGCTTTCATGAAATATTTGTTTGTTCTTTTGCCAGTACATGTAGTATTCAATACATTTTGCCAACAATCTAAATACATTAATGCTTCTTTGGCCTTCCAATCATAATAGAAAAGGAAATATAAATAATTAAAAAAGAAACAGTAAAAGGGCAAAACACAGTTATCAGGATCTGTTTCAACACAAAATAAAGTGGTAGAAACCATGACACTTTAATAACGGCTGCAGGTCTCCTATGAAACACTAAACTAAAAGTCTCACTAAATCAGAGAGTACTTCTCTTTCCTGTCTTAAAATGTAGCTTATCTTTTCTATCAACTCTACAAATAATGTTCATTTGTGATATAATCCAACTTAATATTTACATCTTATGATGAAAGAAAGAAACAAGCTAAAGAAAACATTCATTTTATTAATTATATTTTATCCGCTCATTGTACTTATTCACTCTGCACTTACGAAGCATCTTCTAAATTTCACGTCCTAACCTTACGGAATGCTGGTAGCTTAGTGCTTAAGAAGTTCTGCTGCCAATAAAAAGGCATGGGGTCCTTGACCCTCTGCAGCAAGCACTTCAGGTCCTCCTCAGTTTCAGGAATATAACTGCAAGATTTCTCTATTCGCAAGACTGCCTATTTGGAGTATTTTAATTTTTCAGTCAGTTTCTTTCACTTAAGTTGGAAAAATTTTCCAAGTACTCAGTAAGAGAATTAAGCAGCAAGCCTAAGTAAACTCTTCAAATTCTCCAGAACAGAGATTGGTAGCTCCCCTACTTACTACCTATATGACTGAACAATTTAACATGGGTGTTCTTCATTTATAAATGAGGATTCATAAAATTATGGACTTCATAAGGTCATAATGAAGATTAAAAGAAAGCATACTGGCAAATGTATAATAAACAATTAAAAAATGCTAGCTGTTATAACAAATTAACCACTATTTTTCAAATAAAAGGGATAATGACCTCCCTTAGGATAAAACTGATTTTCTCTTTATCAAAAGCATACCACATAAACATTCACTTTGTGAGTAAGTATCAAAATGTATTATTGATACAGAAACATATAATATATAAACTTCATACACCACTGTGAGTTCTGCTGGATTATTCTGTAGCAGCTAGAAGACTACACTTGATAATTTGAATCCACAAGTAGCTCCTCAGAAGAAAGATGGGCTATCTGCGCTTTTGGTATTTACTGTCTGCAAAAACCAGCTGTACGGTGAGAACTATGAGTTGGTTCCAACTTGAAAACAATGACTGACTGACAGTGTAAAAAGGAAATGTCATTTTATTGTTATTATTGGGTACTGTCAAGTTGGAACTCAATCATAGCTGATCCCTCCAGCAGGTATTCAGAGGCTGTATATTACACCAGTGAAGCCATGTAGCTTTGGGTTGGTAGCACAACCACCACCTTACATTAGGTCACTAGATCTCCCCAAAGAATTAATAGTCAACATTAAGTATTTTCTGCATGTTAAGACCATTACAAAGAACTTTCATATCTCTTACTTAATAAAAATGTGTGCCAAAAATGTAGGTATATTAGTAATATCTATACTGTGCATATAAGCAAGTTACAGAGCAGAGAAGCAAATGTTGATGTTCAAACTAGGAAAATGACTGAATCATACTTAAAGTCCAGGTCTATATAACTCTCACCAGTATAAGCATTGTCTATGCACAGAATTATCAGTATACTCAGAAATCCATTTTCACACACACACACACACATAAAGACAAAGATTACGTACAAACCATGAACGCTGAATGTAATACAAAAGTGTAACTTGGAAAAGTAGACAATGAGGATATTCTTTCACTATCGGACTACTGTCAAACTTCTGGATAACACTGGTAGTCCTTAAGACAAACAGTCCACTCAAATGTTTGGAGATTTTTATTTTTTTTATTAATTTGTTTTGTCTTCTCTTTTTAGCATTTTATATCACAGTCACACGAAATCATAAAAATATTTTCAAAACATACTACCATTTTCACCTTCAAGGTATCTTTGTTCTATAATAAGTATATTATAAAAAACTTTTTGATTGTGGCACAATGATTAAGCATTCAACAACTGCATATCACAAGGTTAGCAGCTGGAACCCACCACTGGATATATAGGGGGGAAAAACCTGGTGATCTGTTCTCATTAAGACTAAAACCTAGGAAGAACTATAGTTCATTAGGTAGCTTCAAGTCAATTCCAACTCAGAGTGGCTCCTTGTTCTGAAATGTAGACTGATCCTAAACCATCTTCACAATCTCCACTGTGCACAAAGCCATTATTGCAGTCACTGTGTCAATTCACTTTATTGACAGTCTTCTTGTTCATTGACTCTCTACTTTTCCAACCATGATACCTTTTTCTCCATCCTACAGAGCTGCCATATATTAGGATTGACTCAATAGTACACATAAAATTATATTATGCTTAGGCAGGGTTTATTTCCACAGGAATGTAAGATAATAACCTGTTCTCTCTTCTGCACTATAATCATATCTCCAGTAGAGGGATCAACTGTCTCACTAGCTGGTATCAGACAGTAGAAGTAGACAATGGGAAGATAAATGATCTAGCATCTAAGAATGCATATTTCTGAGAAGAACTCTAAGGCCTGTGTAAGGACTATGAGATAAAAAAATTGTCAGAAACCACATGAGTAAAGTCAAAGTCTATAATTCCTAGTTTACAGATGAGAGAGAGAGAGAGACTGATTGATATCATTTGACAAGATCCCCTGCCCAACAAAAGGCAGAGTCTGATTTGAGCATAAAACTGTAAAGCATGTTCAGTCTAAGATTCCAAAAGCAATCTCAGTTATACTTACTCAGTGGACAAACACATCTTCAGGCCTCCATCTCCTAACTCATAACTCCTCCTCATTTTATATCTTAGTATCAATATGGGTTATAGGATCTGGGTAGGAGAAAGTTTACATCACATAAATTTTTCCCCTTCAAGAAAATATATTCATGAGAAAAAAACAATTTGAAGAACTGGTAAATGTAAAAATTGTAATGCCATGTTAAAACTTAAAAATAAAGTATAAGGAAATAAAGATACAATATTATACTTTTTTCCCTTTGTATTCTTTAGCCAGGTGCTTGAGGAATGTATGGCAGGGAGTGGGGCAAGGTGACAAATGTTAATTCTGAATATGTGATCATATGCTTAATTAATTAGTAAGATATATTTTTTGTTTATTTTCCAACTTTTTAATCTATTGCAATTCATTGTTCCATTGTACTGCAGAACTTTTAAAAACTGGGCATGGTTTATTTAAAAATATTTGAATTGCTTTGTAAGAAGATGAAAACGTTACTTTCACAGATGCTAGCAAATGACCTTGATGATCTATACAACATTCATTATAGACTGGTAAACATTTGTGAAAATCCTTGCTGTGATGATTGATTGTGTTTTTCCCTGCTTGACTTACCTCAAACTAAATTGCCTGTCATTAAAATGATGACTTCTGTCAATGTAGTTTCTTAATCCTTCCTCAATCCTTTCTAGCAATGACAACCTTAGAATAATATATTGTAAGTCTTTATGGATCAATACTGCTCAGTATAAAACACTGCAAGCTACCATCAGGATTTTTATCCCCCCATTTATAATGATCTCTGACAACCTAACTATCAGTAAAATTTCTTACTAAGGAGGGTGAAAAGACATCTAACAAACAGGTTGAATGCAATACTATAAACAGCATATGCCAATCTAAACAAGTTAAAAAATTTGAGTGAAGCTCAATGTTTGCAAAATGCTTTTATCCTAAAGTAGTTAATGACTGAGATGTCATTTGCAGCTACTCAAGGAAAAAAATTATGATTCAGGCCTTTAATTAGACATTTTGAAATGATTTATGGGAGGTTATTTTTATGAAAAAGATTTCTCCACAATGTCAGAAAGAGAAAGCTTCAACTTAAAACAATGAAAAATAAGCCAATATGCATACTCTTGTTAATTTTTCCTGTAAGCAAATATATTCTCATTAAATTTATATTTCTATTTATACCTCAAATATCCTTGTTAGGAAAATTTATTTTCATTATCTTTAAAAACCATATATTAGATATTTGTATTTTAAAAATCACTAAGAATAAATGTCACTTTATCAATGGAAATAGAACCATGACACTGCTTTACAATTGACATTAGCACTTTTTGTTTAAAGAGTTACATTATCTGGGCTTTCTCTAAATCTCCAGGTGTTTCATCATTTATTAAACTCAAATAAGTTGATATTTTTGACAGAATTGAAGTGGAGATAAAGTTTTTCAACAAGCTGGAAGTTCAGCATATTTTTTCCTTGCAAACTGTAGAATGTTAAGAAAGTTATTTGCTTCTACTATTGAGTCTTATTTGGGCTAAGGTGGGAAATGCAAAGACATTAGATTTGAGAAGTATAAATGCCACATCAACTTATCATTTGGCATAAAACTTTAAGGTTGAATACTAACTTCTATGTATCCTTCTCCAGGAATTACTAGTGGTGTAATTCCACTAAATTGAATCAATAAAACAAGTATTGGGAAATAGAGAATTCAAGACAAATGGATCTAGTTTTATAATTATAAAGGTCTGGTCCACACCCAACCATAGGGATAGAATGGCAGTCTTTCATTGCACTGTACATGAGGAGGTCAAGACTTAGGGCCTGACTCAAGATCAGAGAAACTGAAAAAAGAAAAATCCAAGTTGAAGCAAGAGGACTAAAGACACCAAGATGAATCTCTCCTCCCAAAAAACAACCAACAACAACAACAACAAAAACCCCTTTCATTTTACTAGGATATTTATACTGAAGAGTTCTACACATTTCTGTCCCTTTGTGGTGAAAATTTAAAAATTAAAACAAACAGGAGGAAAGTAACTCCAAGAAAAGCAAGATGCTACAAAAGGAGGAAAGTAACTCCAAGAAAAGAAGATGCTACAAAAGGAGAAAGAAAATGTGAACTTGGTGTATTTTATACTTAGCTACAAACATTCACATATCCATAATAATATAAATATGTAGGGATGGAAAAAGAAAAGGAAAAAATTACTGTGAAATAGGAGGAAACATGTTAGATCATTTTTTTAACGCAAAAACATTATATAATTAATATGATTTAAGTAAGAAAACAGTACAATGAGCACTTTGGAGGTGGGAATATACATGTAAACAAAAAGGAGGTAAAATAAAATGTTGAAAGCAGTTGTTCTTTTAAAGATGAGATAGGGAGGTGTCTGTTTTTTTACTGTAAGTTCATCATGCTTTGCTTTTCAAAACTACAAATACTTACTGCTTTGAGAAAAACTAAAAACTGAGTAAGGTAGACCCATATAAATTAACAGGCACAGTCTTTTAAAAGAGTGCTGGGGGAAAAGAAAATTGTAACATGTTAAATTTATAATTGACATTATTTATTTGTTGTTGTTATGTGCCATCGAGTCTCCTGAGACTCATTGTGACCCTATGTACAACAGCCCTAAACCCTGCTCTATCCTGTGCCAATCTTATTGTCTAGAACACACTTATCCCCATTACCCCAGTCATTCAATCAATCCATCTCATCGAGCGTCTTCCTTGCCTGCGCTGTCCTTCCAAACCTCCGAAGCATGACATTCTTCTCCAAGGACTGATCCTGCCTTGCAAAATGTCCAAAGTATGTCAGACGAAACCTCAGAATCCTTGCCTCCAAGGAGCAGCCTGGCTTCACCCTCTCCAAGACAAATTTGTTTGTTCTCCTAGCAGTCCATGGTATATTCAATACTCTTCTCCAGTAACACAGCTCAAAAGCATCAATTCTCCTTCTATCACCCCTAGCCATTGTACAGTTTTCTGACGTATAGCATGTAATTGCAAAGATCACGGCCTGTATCAGGTGCACCTCCAGGCTGGTATCGTTGCTCTTCAGTACTCTGGAGAGCTCTCTGACAGCAGACTTTCCCAACGCAATTCATCTTTTAATTTCCTGGCTGCTGACATTATTTATACTAAGTTTAATACAGAAAATCAAAACAAAGAAAGGAAAGGGCATAGACTGAAGTTCGGTAAATTAGTCCTTCTGTTGTTGCATGTGCCACTGCCTATAACCAGTAGCAAACCTATAAGCAGATTAGAATCTTGCCCTATCCATCCTCATGATCTCTGCAGTGCTCAAGCCAATTGTTGTAATGACTGTGTCAAATCGTCTCAATGCATTTTATCTTCTCTTTCATTAACCCTATGATTTCCTATGATGATGCCTTTTTCCAAGAACTAGCCCCTCCTGACAACATGCCCAAAATATGTGACACAAAAGTTCACCATCTTTGCCGCTAATACACTGGTTGCATTTCCTCCAGACAGATTTGTTTGGGAAGGTTTTTGTTGTCTGTAAAATATTCAATACTCTTCACCAACACCACAATTCAAAGGCATTGATTCTTACTACTTTTCTCTATTCATTATCCAACTTTGCATAGGAAGCAAAGGAAAATATCAAGGCTTGCCTTGTGATGATCCCATTTGTATGCTGAATAAATATTTAAAGAATGTCCATTCAAATGGGGTACTCTTCTACCGACAAATTGTTGATTTGTTGTTAGATGCCTCCAGGTTGACTGTCACTCACTGTGATCCTATGAACTACAGAACTGAACTTCACCTTGTTCTCCACCATCTGTTAGACTCAAGCTCATTTTGTTAGTTACTGTGCCAATTCATCTCGTTCAGGATCTTTTCTTCCAATGACCCTCTACCTTTCCCAACATGATTTCTTTAAGGACCAATCCTCATTAAAATAAGTGAGATCAAGTTTTATCAGCCTTGCCTCTAAGGACTCTAGTTGCACTTCCTTTGAGACACATTGTTTCGGAAGTCTATGAGATATTAAATACTCTTTACCAACATCACAATTCAAAGGCATCACCTACTCTTATGCCATCCTTATTCACTGTCAAAATATCAAATGCCTAGCAAGCCACTAAAAATACCATAGCTAGTATCAGGTGCACCTTAATCTTTTAACTCACATCCTTGCTCTTCAGAACTTTGGAGAGTTTCTTAACAGCATATTCCTGACTACTCTCCCATGGGTGTGGATTGTAGATTGAAGTAAAATGAAATCATGGACAACTTCAATCATTTCTCAATCTATCAAGATGATAGTGGCCAACTGGGAAGGATTTTGTTTTCTTGATGTTGAGATGTCCTTCATACTAAAGGCCGTAGTAGGCATTGTGTGGAGCCAAGCAAGCTGAAACTGTTAACAAACTCAATTTCTTCTCCATCTATCATTGCTCACTCAGTGGTGAGAATCTGTCTTCTTGATGTTGAGCTTCAACCCATATTGAAGTCTATAGTTTTGACTTTCTGCATCAAATGCTTCAGGTCCTTCTAGGTCCCGGCAAGGAAGATTGTGTCATGTGTACAACACAGGTTGATGATGAGTCTTCTTCCAATACTGATGCTACATTCCTCTTCATAAAGTCCAGCCTCCAAATGATCTGTTTCACATTCAGACTGAAAAAAGCATAAAGACAAGATGTATCCCTGACACATTCATTTCCTGATTTGGAACTATGAAGTGTTTCCTTGCTCTGAGAACTGCTTCTTGGTCCAAGTCTAGGTTTCACATGAGCACAAACAAATGTCCTGGAATTCTTGTTCTTCTCAATGTTACTAACAAGTTATTGTGATTCACATAGTCAAATGCCTTTGCACAGTCAATAAAACATAGACAATCCTCTTATACTCTGCACTTTCAGTCAAGATCCATAGGACCTTGACAATAATGTCTCTAGTACCACAGTCTCTTCTAAAACTGGCTTGTATTTCTGGTAGTTCTCTGTCAACGTACTCGTTCCAATCGTTTTGGGAAATCTTCAACTAGATTTTGCTTGCATGTGATAATAGTGTTGTCGTTGTTGTTGTTGTGTACCATAGAGTCAGAACCAATCAAGACCTGACCCTCTGGTGAGTTATCAGAGGAAGTTAATTGCATGGGAGGAGATTGCCCATTCTTCTCCCGCAGAGCTGCTGGTGGCCTTGAACTGCATGTCTTTGGGATTGTAGTGCAGCTTCTTGCAGGTAGCCCACAAGAGCTCCCTGATATTATTGATACTGTTCGATAATTTCCATACTCTCCACAATCAACACTCTTGGCAATGGCAATCAAAAGAACAAAAGACAAAGTGTCTAAGGGAAATCTGATGTCAGGGACTTTTCCAAAGTGCTAATGAGAAATGTTGGCAGTCTAGAGACTAAGGTGCACTTGATTCAGGCCCCAGTCTTTGTAATTACTTGCTATGCATCAGAGAGCTGAACAACAAAAAAGGATGGCAGAAGAAGAATCAAAGACTTTGAGTTGTGATGCTAGAAAAGAACATAAATGGACCACCAAGAAAACAAACAGGTCTGTGCTAGAAAGGGTGAAACCAAGCAGCTCCTTGGAAGTTAACATTATGAAGCTCCATCTCACATACTTTGGCCATGCGGCCAGGAGAGACTGGTCCTTGAAGTACTAGGAAGAGTGGAGGGATAGCACAGGACAGGAAGACCCTGGATAGGGTTGTTGTTGTTGTAATGTGCCCTCGAGTCATCTGCAACTCATAGTGACCCTATGTACAACAGCCCTGAACCGTGCTCTATCCTGTGCCAATCTCATTGCCTCTGACACACCCATCCCAAGTACCCCAGTCACTGAATCAATCCACCTCATAGAGGGTCTTCCCTCTACACTACCCAGCATGATGTCCCTCTCTAAAGACCTGTATCTCCTTACAATGTGTCCAAAGTATGTCAGACGAAGCCCCAGAATCCTTGCCTCCAAGGAGCAGCCTGGTTTAATCCTCTCTACGATGAATCTGTTTGTTTTCTTGGCAGTCCATGGTACATTCAATACTCTTCTCCAGCACCACAGCTCAAAGGTGTCAATTCTCCTTCTATCCTCCCAAGTCACCGTCCAACTCTCTGATGAATAACAAGTGATTGCAAAAACCACGGCCTGTATCAGCCGCACCTTAGTCTCCAGAGAGACACTGTTGCTCTTGAGTATTTTGGAGAGGTCCCTAACTGCAGACGTTCCCATCGCAATACGGTTTTTGATTTCCTGGCTACTGGTGCCAAGAGTGTTGACCGTGGAGCCAAGCAAGCTGAAGCCTGTGAACAATCTCAGTCTCTTCACCATCCATCCGGACGTTGCCAATTGGTCCAATGGTGAGAATCTTTGTCTCCTTGACATTGAGCTTCAGTCCATATTGAAGGCTGCAGTCCTTGACCCTCTGCAGTAAGTGCATGAGGTCCTCCTCAGTTTCAGCGAGCAAGGTTGTGTCATCTGCATAACGCAGATTGTTGAAAGATCATCCAGCAATCCTAACACCACACCTCTCCTCATAGAGCCCCGCCTCTCAGATAATCTGCTCTGCATACAGGTTGAAAAGGTATGGAGACAGGACACATCCCTGGCATACACCCTTCCCAATTTTGAAGCATGCAGTGATGCCCTGCTCTGTTCTGACTACTGCCTCTTGGTCCAAGTATAGGTTTCGCATTAGCACAATTAAATGTTCTGGGATTCCCATTCTTCTCAGAGTCAGCCACAGTTTGTTATGATCCACGCAGTCAAATGCCTTTGCATCATCAATGAAACACAGATAGACATTCTTCTCGTATTCCCTGCTTTCAGCTAAGATCCATCTAACATCAGCTACAATATCCCTAGTAACACGACCCCTTCTAAACCCAGCCTGGACTTCTGGCAGTTCTCTGCTGATGTACTGTTCCAGTCTTTTTTTGGAAAATCTTCAGTAGACTCTTGCTTGCATGTGAAATCAATGATATTGTTCTGTAGTTTCCACACTCAGCTGGGTCGCCCTTCTTTGAGATGGGAACAAATATTGACCTCTTCCAGTTAGTTGGCCAAGTGGTTGTTCTCCAGATTTCTTGGCACAACTTGGTGAGCACATCCACGGCAGCATCTGTTAGCTGAAATACGTCAATTGGTATACCATCTATTCCGGGGGCCTTATTTTTTGCTATTTCTTTCAAAGCAGCTTGAACTTCTGCCTTCATCACCATAGGCTCTGGCTCAAATGCTATTTCATTAAATTCTTCTGTATCTGCCAGTTCCTTTCGGTACAATGACTAGGGTAGAATGTCATAATAACAAGGGTAATAGGTATGTCAGAGACAGTACAATTGGCCCCAGAGCCGCAGATAATTCAACAGCACATAACAAAAGTAGGTATCTGAATCTTCTGCAATAAGTGCTTTAATTCTTCTTCACTTTCTGCAAACAAGGTTTTGTCATACGTATAACACAAGTTGTTGATGAGTCTTCCTCCAGTCCTGACAAAACGTTATTCTTTACATAGTTTAACTTCTCAACTCAGTTGTTCAGAATACAGATTGAATAGCTATAGATTAAGGATACAATCCTGAACTTCAACTAAAGTTCAAGTTCAAAATATTAAGTTCAAGAAATGGTTTGAGACCTCAAATAAGCAAAGCACTCTTGAAAAACAAAAATGTAGCAGGAGGTCATTCCCTGACCTCAAAAAGTACAACAAAGCCGCAGTAACCAAAACAGTATTGCACTTGTACAATCACAGTCACAAAGACCAATGTTACAGAAGTGAGAATCCAAAAACGGACCCAGCTATCTATGGTCAACTGTTTTTCGACAAGGAAATAAAACCTCTTAAACAGAGAAATTACAATCTCTTCAAAAACTGGTACTGGCCAAACTGGACTATTGTTACCTTTTATGTAATTAATTTCAAGTTTATAAATTGAAATCTGGTCCAACAGTCAATAGTTCAGATACATACACACATACACACACACACACACACACCCCTCACTGGGCCGACTGGCAGCATCATGATCAGTGGTGAAGACTGAGATTGTCAACAGCTTCAGTTTGCCTGGTTCTATAATCAATAATCACCAGAAGCCAGGAAATGAAAAGATGAATTGCATGGGGAAGTCTCCTGACAGAGACCTCTGCAAAGTACTAAAGAGCAAAGACGTCAGACTAGAGATTAAAGTGCACCTGTTAAAAGGTCTTTTCAGTTATTTGCTATGCATCAGAAAGTTGGACAATAACTAGGGTTGATAGAAGGAGAACTGATGCTTTTGAGCTGTGTTACTGGAGAAGAGTATTGAATACCATGGACTGCTAGAACAAGCAAATTTATCCTGGGGAGGGTGAAGCCAGGATGTTCCTTGGTGGCAAGGATTTTGAAGCTTTGTCTAACATACTATGGAAATGTTGCAAGGCAGGATCAGTCCTTGGAGAAGGATATCATGCTTGAGAAGGTGGAGGGACAGTGCGAGAGAAAGACCCTCGATGAGATGGATTGATTCAGTGACTGGGATAAAGCGGGTAGGTGTATCAGAGACAGTAAGATTGGCACAGAACAGAGCAGAGCTTAGGGCTGTTGTAAATCGGGTTACTATGAGTTGCAGGCAACCTGATGGCACAGAACAACAACAATAACTATATTATCTATTGAGACATTTCTAAATGTCTTTGGTATCTCAAACATGACATATCTGATACAGGTATCAGATCTGTACCTGTGGTACAGGTATCACAAAAAATGGTATGATATCTAATCAATATCCTAGTATTTAAACAATAAGCAGAGATGAGTGGGTGTGTCTGACCCAAGCCATGATATCTCAAGAACAACAAAGCAAACAAACCATTCTCAGTTAATTGATTTCAGTTCAAGGTAATCCTGTAAGAACAGATCAGGCAGCTAACTGTATTTTCAAAATTATAAATCTTTAAATAAGAACACTTAACTCATCTTCCTCCTGCAGAGCAGCTGGTGAGCTTTAACCAACCAGCTGTTGCTTAGTAGCCAGATGACTTAACCACAGTTCTACCACCACTCCTAATCACCTTGTGATATTGTTGTTGTTATGTAACATAATACAAGGGATTTCAAAGGCTATCAATCACATAAGACTAGACTGTCCCTTCTTCTCCCAGGCAGTTGGTGTATTCAAACAGAATGCCTTAGAGTTGGCAGCACAACTCCTTACCACTATGTTGTGGACTGCTAAAGAATGAATAAATTCATTTTAGCATAAATAGACAAAATGTTCCTTAAAACTGAAAAGAGCAAAACTTTAACTCAACTTAGTTTTTATATATCATCAGGAAGGACAATCACTGGGAAAGGATAATTTATTAGCTAAATAATAAACTAGGAAAACTGTCAAAGAGATAGATTGATGGTGAGCTCTGGTGGCCTAGTAGCAAGAAGCTGCACTGCAATCCCAGATGTGCGCAGTTCGAATCCACCAGATGCTCTGCTGGAGAAGGCGGGACAATCTCCTCCTGTACCTGTTAGATCCGATTTGATGGTAACCACTCACACTAATAATAATAATAATAAATTTTTAAAAAGAGATGGATCCACAGTAACAATGGATTCAACGTGTCCAAGATCATGAATATGGTTTAGGGCCAGTTAACATTTAAATCTGTTTGTTACACAAAATGTCACAATAACTAACAATACTTGAATTATCTTCTACTTTGTATGAATGCATGGCTATCATAGATAATTTAAAATATAATAGTAGGAGTCATGTGAGAATGAGGAATATTCACTGTAAAGTGAAATGCTATACTATTAATGAGTTGTAATGCAAAAAGCTTAACTAGCTGAAGAAGAATGTGGCATCAGCATTGGAGGAATATTCAGCAACATTGGAGGAATACTCAGTTTGCATTATAAAGATGACACAAGCTTGCTTGCTGAAAGTGTAGAAGATTTGAAATTAACTATAAAAGATCAACAAATATAGCCTTCAATTTCGAATACATCTCAATACATAAAAAAAACAAAATATCTTCACCAATAGACCAATCAATACACAACAGCCTAATAGATTGACAGAAGACGAAGATGTCAACAATTTTGTTTGGATTAATAATCAATACTCATGTCAGCAGAAATTAAATGAAAATAAATATATACATTAGGAAAATTTGTTTTTAAGGACTGTTCTAAAGTGCTAAAAAGCAAGGATGTCAGTTTAAAGACTAAGGTGTGCCTGATTCAATCCATGGTATTTTCAATTGCTTCCAACGGATCTGAAAGTTGAACAATGAATAAGGATGTTACAATAATATTCAATGTCTTTGTTTAAAGTATTGGAGAAGAGTACTGAATAACCTATGGACTCCTAAAAAAGTAAACAAGTTTACCTTCGGAAAAGTATAACCAGGGTGCTCCTTATAAGAAGGATGGTAAAACTTTATCTCACATAATTTTGGTATGTTATCAGGAGAAGTAGGTCCTTGAAAAAAGACATTATGCAAGGCAAGGTGGAGAAATTATAAGAGCGAGCACAACCATCAAAAAGATAGACTGAAACAGTGATTGTAACAATAGACGCGAACAGAGCAGCGATCATTATGGCACAAGGTAAGGCAGGTTCCATTTTCATCATTTATAGAGTAACTATAGGGAACTCTGTTGGCCTAGTGGCAAAAAGCTGCATTGTAGTCCTGAAAGCATGTGGTTCAAGACCACCTGCTGCTCCATGTGAGAAGGATGGGCTACCTCCTCCCATGAGATTAACTGACTCTGAAAACCGGCTGGAGGGTCTGCTAAGGGTCGGTTCTGAATCAATGGTAAACAACAATAAGGGTCTCTATGAATTATAAGGAATACAACCTTTAAAGTATAATATAAAACTTACTAAAAAACAAAATGAAATTTTAAGTCTAAACTCTTAAATTTTAAGTCTAAAATAAAAACTAATCTTTGAAAACATTTTCCAAATAAATTAGACTTGGTTATTAAATTATGTCACTGCCAAATTTCAAAGAACATTATGAACAGTAAGAATTGCATTCACAGAAGTGATTTCAGCAGTAAATAAAACAAATTCAAAGTAGAAATATAAGATGATAAAGATAATCATTACTTATTTCTAACATCATAGTCATTCAACCACAGAAAGAAATTACTGATAGCGTTTTTAAAAACTAAGCAATATGTATATTTCTTTATGATACTAAATAATAAAACTTATGATCAAATATAATTTCTTTTTCCTTTTACTATCTAAAGTATAAATTTTCAAACTCCTAAAAAGTGTCTAAAAACACACTATTTTACAATCTAAGTCAGCATTAACATGATTGAGCAATTTTCATTCACTATGAATATCTGTAATGAACTTCAGAAAATCACCTATATTCAGAATCATCATTCCAAGGGATGCTATCTTCTAACCATCATACCAACAGCTAATAGTGAATAAAAATTACTGACTGGAAAAAAAAAGATTTAGCTATAACAATAAAGATTCTCACCACTGGACCAATTTGCAGAATCAGGATGGATGGTGAAGAGATTAAGATTGTTCACAGCTTTAGTTTGCTTGGCTCCACAGTCAACATTCTTGGCACCAGTACCCAGGAAATTATAAGACATATTACAATAGGAAAGTTTGCTGTTAGGGACCTCTTCAAAGTACTGAAGAGCAATGGTGTTTCTCTGGAGACTAAGGTGCATCTGATACAGACCATGGTCTTTGCAATCACTTGTTATACATAAGAGAGTTGGACAATGTCTAGGGAGGATAGAAGGAGAATTGATGCCTTTGAGCTGTGGTGATGGAGAAGAATATTGAGGGTACCATCGACTGCAGGGAAAAAAAACAGATTCATCCTGGAGAGGGTTAAACCTGGCAGCTCCTTGGAGGCAAGGTTACTGAGGCTCCGTCTAACATACTTTGGACATGTTGTACGGAGGGACAGGTCCTCGGAGAGGGACATCATGCTTGGGAGGGTGGAGGACAGCGCAGGAGGGGAAGGCCCTCTATGAGGTGGATTGATTCAGTAACTGGGGTAATCGGGATAGGGGCATCAGAGACAGTGCGACTGGCACAGGACAGGGCAGAGTTTAGGGCTGTTGTACATAGGGTCGCTATGACTCGCAAGTGACTTGATGGCACATAACAACAACAACATAACAATATATAATTAAAATGCTGGAATTATGTACTCACAGATATTCTTCCTCTAAAAATGGTATATCAATTGACATATTTCAACTCACAGATGCTGCCCTGGATATGCTCACCAAGTGGTGCCAAGAAATCTGGAGAACAACCACTTAGCCAACGACTGGAAGAGATCTATATTTGTTTCCATCCCAAAGAAAGGTGACCCAAAAGAGTGTGGAAACTATAGAACAACATCATTGATTTCACATTCAAGCAAGATTCTACTGAAGATTATCCAAAACGACTGGAACAGCACATCAGCAGAGAACGGCCAGAAGTCCAGGACGGGTTTAGAAGGGGTCGTAGTACTAGGCATAGTATAGCTGATGTTAGATGGATCTTAGCTGAAAGCAGGGAATACCAGAAGAATGTCTTTATTTCACTGATTATGCAAAGGTGTTTGACTGTGTGGATCATAAACTGTGGCTGACTCTCAGAAGAATGGGAATCCCAGAACACTTGATCGTTCTAATGCGAAACCTATACTTGGACCAAGAGGCATTCGTCAGAACAGAGCAAGGAAACACTGCATGATTCAAAATTGGGAAAACCGTACGTCAGGGATGTGTCCTATCTCCATACCTTTTCAACCTGTATGCAGAACAGATTATCCAAGAGGCTGGGCTCTATGAGGAGAAGTGCGGCGTCAGGTTTGGTGGAAGATCTATTAACAATCTGCATTATGCAAATGACACAACCCTGCTTGCTGAAACTGAGGACCTAAAATGCTTGCTACAGAGGGTCAAGGACTGCAGCCTTCAGTATGGATTGAGGCTCAATGTCAAGAAGACAAAGATTCCCACCACTGGACCAATTGACAGCATCAGGATGGATGGTGAAGAGATTGAGATTGTTAACAACTTTAGTCTGTTTGGCTCCACAGTCAACACTCTTGGCACAAGTAACCAGGAAATAAAAAATCATATTACGATGGGAAAGTCTGCTGTTAGGGACCTCTCCAGGGTCCTGAAGAGCAATGGCGTCACTCTGAAGACTAAGGTGCATCTGATACAGCCCATGGTCTTTGCAATCACTTGTTATGCATCAGAGAGTTGGACAATGACTAAGGAGGATAGAAGGAGAATTGATGCCTTTGAGCTGTGGTGCTGGAGAAGAGTATTTAGTGTACCCTGGACTGCCGGGAAAACAAACAGATTCATCCTGGAGAGGGTTAAATCGGGCTGCTCCTTGGAGGCAAGGATTCTGAGGCTTCGTCTGACATACTTTGGACATGTTGTACGGAGGGAGAGGTCCTTGGAGAGGGACATCATGCTTGGGAGGGTGGTGGAACGGCGCAGAAGGGGAAGACCCTCTCTGAGGTGGATTGATTCAGTGACTGGGGTAATCGGGATCGGTGTGTCAGAGGCAGTGAGATTGGCACAGGATAGAGCAGGGTTGTTGTACATAGGGTCGCTATGAGTCGCAAGCGACTCAATGGCACGTAACAACAATAACAACAAAACCAGTCAGGAAGTTTCCACTTTGGAAAGAAGTGATAAGGAAATTCATCAAACCAGCAAAGTAACATGTCATTCATAAACAAGTCTATTTCTGCTATACCCTTGTTACAGGATCTCTTTAGTACAGCTAGAACTCTACAAAATACTGGGCAATTGTATTTTAGTTGTGCATATTTCTTAACTCTGAAATATCAATACATTTATTCCTCAGAGGAAATCTATCTAGTTGGTACATTACCCATTTTACTGAAACTGGGTTATTGTTACTGTTGTTATGTGCAGTCAAGTCGCTTGCAACTCATAGCGACCCTATGTTTAAGAGCCATAAACCCTGTCCTGTCCTATTGTGCGCCCATCTTATCATCTCTGACACATCCACCCCCATTACTCCAATTACTGAATCGATCCATCTCATCGAGGGTCTTCCTCTCTTGTTCTGTTGTCCCTCAACCACCCCAAACATGATGTCCCTCTCCAAGGACTGGTCCCTCCTTGTAACATGTTCAAAGTACGTCAGATGAAGCTTCAGGATCCTTGCCTCCAAAGAGAACCTGTCTGTTCTCATAGTGGTCTATGGTATATTCAAGACTCTTCTCCAGCACCACAGCTCAAAGACATCAATTCTCTATCATCCCTAGTCATTGTCCAGCTCTCTGATGCATAGCAAACAATTGCGAAGACTCTGTCCTGGATCAGGCATACCTTAGGCTCCAGACTGACATCATTGCTGTTTAGTACTCTTGAGAGGTCCCTGACAGCTGACTATTCCAATGCAATTTGTCTCCTGATTTCCTGGCTGCTGGTTCCAACAGGCTTGATTGTGGAGTCAAGCAAATTTAAACTGTTAACAATCTCAATCTCTTCACCATCCATAATGATGCTGCCAACTGGCCCAGTGGTGAGAATCTTTGTCTTCTTGACACTGAGCCTCAATCCATATTGGAGGCTGCAGTCCTTGACCTTCTGCAGCAAGCGCTTCAGGTCCTCCTCAGTTTCAGCAGGCAGGGTTATGTCATCTGAATAACGCAGGTTCTTGATGAATCTTACTCCAATCCTGATACTACATTCCTCCTCATACAGCCCAGTGTCCCTGATGATCTGTTCTGCACACAGACTGAAAAGATATGGAGACAGAATACATCCCTGGTGGACACCCTTCCTGATTTTGAACCATGCAGTGTCTCCTTGCTATGTTCTGATAACTGCCTTCTATTTCAATTTTAGGTTTCAAACTAGGTATCTAAAGAGTTAAATAAGTTGCTCAGTGAGATACATCATCATTTTTACTAGGTGCCATCTAGTAACCCTATGTACAAAAGCTCTGAAACCTGTCCTATCCTATGCCAACCTCATCATCTCTAAAACCCCTACCCCATCACCCCAGTCACTGAGCCAATCAATTTCATCCAGGGTCTTCCTCTCTTGCATTGTCCCTCCCCAAGACTGCTCCCTCCTTGCAACATGCCCAAAGTACGTCAGACAAGAGCTTCAGAATCTTTGCCTCCAAGGAGCAACCTTGTTCACTCTCTCCAGGATGAACACATTTGTGAGACAGCCTGAAAAATAAATATGCTGGGAGCTAAACTTAGTCAATCTTGCTTCAGAATTAATGCTTCTTGTTATAGGGCATTTTTTCTTTTTTGTTAAGCACTATGCCTGAGAACTAGAATTTAGAGTTTAAAAAAAAGTTATTATTTACAATGAATTCACAACTATCTACACACAAAAACCAACAATCCTTTAAGTGATGTGACCTTCTGGTAGTGTGACACAACTGCCAGCAGAGTGCAAATCAGTATGATCACTTCTTAAAAGCATTATTTCACAAAACACAGCTTTTGGCCTGTGCCTCAGTTCTTCAAGAGGATGACTCATAGTGAGGAGAGAAAGGTTAATATTACTAGGTTCACACAGAAGACTGCAAAAATCTCAGTGAATGCCAGATAAGGAATTACGGATTTGGTTGTGTGGTGGGCACCGAAGAATCAAATAAAAAACTCTTCAGCATCACTAACCAAAAATTTTAATAAAAAATAAACTGAGCAAAATAAACAAAAATCTTTGAGTAGCAGTGAAAATAATAAAGAAGAGAGTTTTTTTAACAGCAGCATAATAGGCAGGAAATGGAATAACAGACTAGTGAGAGGATGACTAAGTAGGGCTGTTATGATGGAGAGGAGAAAGAATGAAGAGTAGTACTTGAAGCCTTAGAAACAAAACTGATGGAAACAAAGGAAGAAATCCAACTGGATTCTAGCATGGAAGACTTGGAAAAAGTGATAGCATTGGATAGATATAAAAAAAGATGTCTTAAGGCAAACTGGGATATGTTTTGAAATCATATACACTGAAAACTATAACTTTACATAAAAAGTTACTTTTCGTTCCAAGTAGAAAGTACCATTATAAGATGTGTAATCTGTTTTGTTCTGTTCTTATTTGGGGGAACTTTTTTTCCACATTAATAATATTTTCTCACTAAGAATATATCTAATATAAAGAAAGCACGAGATAATTTTGGCTTGTAAAATTTGACCTAAAATGAAAAGATCAACCTCCCCAATACCCAAAAGTACTGATTTATTTACTGTGTATCATTAATGGATGAGGGTTAAGACTTTGATACAGCTGTAGCTCACTTTGATCTTAGAAATGGAAAGAGATACCATAGCTGTCTTCTGTTCCTACTGTTAAATAACATATAATCTAGCATTTTTAAGTGCATCAAATGTCACGTTAGACATATTTCTTGTAGCTGTGAGGAAATTAGTAGCTCATTTTATTAGCATTATTAAGTATCTACTACTCAAATTAATAACCCCTTTTATTAATATCTTCTTGAGTTGTCAAGTTTCTAATTCAAATAAATACGTTAACGAGAAATCAGCTGGCCAAGTAGAAAAGAGTTGTGCTGCCAACTCGAACGCATGTGGTTTGAATCCACAAGCTGCCCTACAGGAAAAAGATGAGTAAGCTCCTCTGGTGTGATTTAATGACTCTGAAAATCTGCTGGGGTGGATCTTCTATGAGTCAGTTTCAACTTGACAGCAATGAACTGATTTTTGTTTGTCATATATGACATGAAGTACTGATGGAACAATTAAAACACTTAAAAGATTGGTAAGTTTGTGTGCTTCAAAGTCAACAGCTGTCCCATGTGGAAAAGGTGTGTTAGTCTGCTTCTCTAACGATTTGCAGTCCTAGAAATCCTACAGGAAAGTTCTAGTCTGTCCGATAGGGTCATCTGTTGTTTCTGCATACCACTGAGTCAGAACTGACTCATACCTCCACCCTCTAGCAGGTTTTCAGAGGCAGTAAACTGCACAGAAGGATAGTGCCTACTTTCTCCTATCAGCAGCACAGCTCCTAATAACTGTAGGCCACGTGAGTAGATTTTAAGTTTAAGGTAAAAATTCAAAATGTAAAAAAAAAGTAGATTACTGTTATTATTGTAATATTTTACTAAATTAATTCATTGTAACACAAAAATTGTATTACTTTTTTCAGCTAAAAATTCTACTAAAGAACAAGTGAAAAAAGATTTTTCTTAAAACATAGTTGGAATCATTCAATAAAGTATACATAGACAGGTGCACAGGAATTATTTAGCCTTTCTCCCTCAATTTCATAATTTCCATAAAGTTCCATAAGATAAGCACTGTGGTGTTAGCCTAAAAATTGGCTTTTTAAGCCATTACAGTTAACCCCTCTGGTCCCTAGCTACTTAACTGCATGCCCATAGTATAGTCTTACAAATCATCAACAGCTGTGGTACTAGGATAAGCCAAAAAGGGCTCCCACATTGGGCAGAAAGACTCAAAGTGAGCAAGACTTCTGGTGGCAAGACTTAAGGGAGACTGGAGTTAGACCTGGTGAGAGTGAAACCCTGGTGCTGGATAAACTGTGGCATTGCTTTGGAAAAACTGGTAAGGTGGAAGCAGAGGAACCCTGAGATAAAGACACAATTAAGGTTTTTGATGTTCTTGCTGGGCATTTGAAGGAGAGTCTGCCTTATAACTGCTCTTAAGCAAACCTTGGAGAATGATTTGAATTTGACTGGTCAACTGAAATCGAAGTCTAGACTTATTGCAGAATTGTGCCTTGAGACTGCTGAACTAATGCCTGAACTTGTATTGTGAGATATTCTTTGCCTCCCCAACTCACTTCCCTAATAAACACCATTCATTCTCAGTACCACAACAGTGAGTCTGTGAGTCGACAAAGAATAAACAAACCTCTAGAGGCACCATGGGGCTGGACTATGGGTTCTTTATCTGCTTCTGCTCTGGGGCATTAAGGGGCAGTGCTGTTTTTACTCCTTCTGGCCCTTTCAAAGAGACATTCATGGCCCTGTGGCCAGTTTTCTTCTACTTAACACAACCATCTTCTTTAATCTTTTTACAAAGAAATAAAATATAAAGGACATTCATTCACTGACATTAAAAGTAATCTGTAATTCACTAACATGTAGCAAGGTTAAGAACCAAAACAGTAAAATCGATAAAAGAAAAAGTTCATGTTATAACCTACAATCATAAAGACATTCTAGTGAATTTTATAAGAGATGAAGTTCTATTTGAATTTTGTAAACAAACTAGTATTATTTAAAAAGAAGGAAATCATAAAGAAGAGATAAAGTTTTTAACTTAATTCATTCTGTGGCAGAATTACAGAGTATGTACTATTCCAGGGGTTAATATAATTTGACAGCAAACATTTTTTTCCTAAATTCACAAATTAAAATACATCCATTTAACCAACAGGTGGTGCTCTATCTCCATTTATAGGAATAACCCAAATGCATCTACAGTATAATTAGTTGAAGAGTATGTCAATTTAAAAAAGGAAAACAAAGCATAAATACTCTGTTTCTACTGAGCGGAAGAAAATAATTCTAGATTCATACTTAAGAAATAGTAACTGGCACAGACTGACCATTTTTCAAGGATTTTAGATAAATTTACATCCTTAAAGGTAGCACTACAAAAAATGTTTGCTAAATTAGCCAATTTTTTAATTGGCCCTGTGTTCACAATACAAGATTAAGAAAATGATTTTTAAAAAAAGATTCCAACACATTTTATACCAACTTTCAAATTCTGTCTAAAGATGTATATTGTATTGCATTTTTATTCATAATGAAAAACTTTAAAAACAAATAGCTTTAACTAAAAAAGAATCATTATAACAGTGTCTTTTTAATCCAGATATTTAGATGATATAAAATAGCTTTTGGCTCAACAGTCAGGCCAAAATCTAAAAGCAAACTACTTTCACCAAAAACAATACTGTTATATGAATGATTAAACAGTTTTATTCTTGAATTACCACCAACACCCTATGGCTAAGAATATATAGTTTTAATAACAAAATACATTGTATTGCAGAAGTTGCTAAACATAACATTGTACTTAAAAAGTACTCAGTACAGTTTATTTTAAAAAAGTACTCAGTACAGTTTATTTTAATAATCAATTTTACTTAATGGAGAAAGTATATCTATATATAAATACCTAAGAACAGAAAATAGTAAGAAAAAATACTTTCTGCACAAAATATTCACAAAGAAAAAAGTTATTTCCTCTCTACTAGTCAAAGACAGATCAATACATTAGGATAGACATGGAGTCAATCTAAAATCTAAAGAAAACGACTTCACTGGACTTTTTGTATTACTGAAAGAAATGAAATATCTCTTTAAAAAATTAAATGCCACTGATTATACTAACTCACCTAATGGTACTAAGAAGAAATAAATTCAAACAATACATCTTAAAGATGTAACAGGATGTTTAATCATAGAAAAATATATTTTTTAAAAAATAGCAATGACCTCATAATCTACACAAAATAGAACTCATCCCTTAATATACTTTCTTATTGAAAACACTCAATATTTTACAATTCTTAATTTATTGAATTTGCTTAGTTTTTAATACATGTTTTTGATATATTCAGTCTTTAACTACACGATAACAAAAATTTTCATTTAGTCCCCACATATTTTAAAAAATAAAAACCACTTCAGCATTTAAGATCCATGTATTTATTATATCAGTTTGTAAAATGAATCTTTTCTTCCATATATGCATTGATCTAAATAGTATTAAAAAAATTTTCCATTTCCTACTATACCAAAATTTCATTAGAACAATATTACATTCTTTCTTCTGTGACCTACATATGGTACCCTAACTAGTAGTGGTGACATGTAAGTTTAACCTGAGTACACAACTGAAAAAGGAAACCAAATTTTTGTTACTATTCTTAAGGCCATTTGATTGATAACAGATTTTTTGTTTTTCTTTTAATTAATAGCAGTTACACCTTTATGACACCTGAGAAGTTACTCATTTTTTATTAAAGTTTTTTTTAGGAAACTTATCTATTTTAATTCTTTTAAAAACATGAAGTCCCACTCCTTATCCAATATGCCTTTATTAGTTTGTACATTTTAACTGTTAAATAAAACAATTAAATACACCATACAAAATGTACTCCCAGAATAAGGTTTCAAATTATCCTTTCACCTCTACAGAAGCAAGTTTATATATTACATGAGCATATATTACATTTTAAAATACGTCATTTTTAAAAAAATATTGGTGCTTAAGAGGACAATGTTCAAGCTAACATGTAAACATTACTGGATGAGAAAAATAAAATAAGCTGGTAGGCTCATTCCTACATATTCTGTTTTGAATTAATGTACATACTTTCTATAGGAACTCAATGACTTTTTCTTTCCAACAAACTGCTATAATGAAGAAGTTGTCTTTTGGGTTTTTTTTAAATGCAAAAACTAAGTAATTAAAAAAACAAGGCCAGTCTCCCCTGTTCATGGATTGGCTGCTTGTTCAGTAAAGTCTGGGTCCCTAGGTAAGTTATCCCCTCCGCAGGAGCTGATTGAAGCAGTGCATGTGAAATTCAGAAGGCTCCAGGAGGAAATAAGGAGCGTGGACACAATAACACCATAAAATGTCAGTCGAGAATCTGAAAAAAAGGGTAGATGTTATGGAAAATCATTAGAAATATCTTCCCAAAACATCCAAAATGCTGGGTAAATGCAGCTATTTTTCCAAATTTAGCTTCTACATTTAAAATTTTTAGAAAGTTCATTTCTTAAAGTAGTAAAGCAATGTGTCCATTTTTGTAGGGAATTCAGATTATAATATTAAATTTGAATAATCCATAATTTTTGAAATTGGAAATAGATGGCCCTACATCAGAGTCTCACTTGAGATTACCATAAACTACACTAACCAAGCATAAGTTCTATTCATGATTAAAACAGATGATTTAAAATTTATATCCATGACTCAAAAACTATTAGAAACTAAAAAATTAAAATCATTTTTAAAAGTTTCACTCAGAGGTTTAATAAAAGTCATTCTGTCTGCTTTAAAGAATATGGCACCAAGAAAAATGCATATATTTATACTAATTATACTACATATACATGTAAACATTAAAGTTCAGAAAGATCTAAAATGGAAGATTTTAACACAAATCCACACCCTCAATCTTTCCACTCCTTGTTTACAGGGGGCTAATTTAGGGACAAATAATTTTATAATTATGCTTTTACACTCAATTGTGGGAATTTTACAGTAATTGCTTTTAAAAAAGACATAATGGTGTTAAATAAATACACTGACCAAATTGACTACTGTATTATCTAGACAGTTGTTAAATATTCAAATCCATAAAATACATATCTTTCTACTGCTTAATTATCTCCATATGGAGAATTTTCATTGTAAAGTAAATAAGCTTAACATTGTTAAAGATATAGAATAGATGCATTCATTCTATATGGTTGTGTTTGGTTTTATTTTGCTTCGGTAGCAATTTGAGAAAAGCTGGAGGGCACCTCCAAGACCTAAAAATTATTCATTAGGATAAAATAACTCACTAGGCTTCTTTTACACTTATACACACATACACAAGGGAACAAAAATGACAAAGATCTCTATTTATGGCTATATGCTTATTACCTTGAACTTACATAAAGAATTATGTAGAAAGGACTGTATGTGTGTATATTTTGTTTGGATGGAGTTAAGTTGTCCTGCTTTTAGAAATTGACAGCTCCAGGATTTATAAGTTTAGTTAGTGAAATAAATGAGCATTAAAGAATATGCACATATATATGAGCTAGTAGTTAAAAATACCTATAATTAGATAATATTAAGTAAAATATAATAAAGTATGCATATACATATATAGATGTACAATAAAGAGCAATAGGCTTATTTAAGTTTCATCTTACCAAATAAAATTCATTCAAGAAGTCAATACAATATTAGAAGCATACAGCTCTTCATTACATTATTTTGTGTGTATCCATATCATTTCATAAAAAAACAAATCCAAGGATAGCTGCATTATGTTATTCCACCAATTATAAAGAACTATTAGTATACTTTTCAATTACAAAACAATTTTAAGACATTGATTTTTCTAAATCTCTTTTAGGATGTAGCTATAAGTCATCTTATGTAACACTCAGTTACATTTCTAATAGGCAAAACTATGATTTTAATAAATCATGGCAAATATTTTTTCCCTTTGTTTTAGGTTGTAATATTAGAGACCTAGCCTCAAGGGGGGCGGGGGGGAAAACGTACAAGAGATAAATAAATAGTACTTAAAATTTCAGAGAATGTAACTGATAAAACTTCTTGATTCTTGGAAAATGTATGTAAATTATCTGCACTAACAGTAATATAATGTTAGTAATAATTATTCTTTAGTCATACATAATTTTTCCAGCAAGGAAAAATGCAAAAAATTTGGGAACAAAAAGTTTTGACAAATCAATTCCTAGAATGGTAATTTCAATGAATTGTATAAATACCTTACATGATTTTTAAATGTTATTAACAAAACCCAGATATTTCTCATTCTCAATGAGAGATACAAGTATTGACATAATATAACAGTATAACTAATGTTAAGAATACCTCCTAGTAGGACAGGCAATCCAAACATTTCTCATGTCATGATTGGAATACGACAATTCTGTGCGCCAACCCATCATAAGTCTTTCTGAAAAACATGCCACAAATTTAGACCAATCAATAAAGCAGTTGGTCAAGGCTCAATTATCTGAAAACACAGATGTCAGCTAAGGCAATTATTAATATATATGCAACAGAAAATAAAATTTACACTAAAATAATGACAGAGTAATGATCATATAAAGTCATCACTAGTCAAAAATGCTTCCATCAATTCATCAAGATTGTAACTGAAAGGAAATCTCTCTCAAAAGGGGGCTTTTCTCTCTCAAACAAAAACCTAAAGTAAAAGTTAGGAATCTGTATTTCTTTTTTAAACTCTATCAAATCTTACTGTCTAAATGAGTCTTTACTGTGGGAAGGTGGGGGGGGGATCACTTTCACATAAAGTTTTAAGAAAAGAGCTAGTCTGTCATTTTCAGGCGTGAAAGAAATCTTAGAAAATTCAAATATATTTAATAAATATAAATCACCATATAAAATCTGTAAAGTTTCTTCTAACCAAGCAACTATTAATTAGGATAATTTCTATTAAACTTTTAAAATAACTGAATTGTTT
>NW_006399906.1:2001580-2016653 GCF_000299155.1 Elephantulus edwardii | reverse complement strand
GTGTGCACTGTATTATTATAATCCATTGTGATTTATTTCTACATTGGCATATATCCCTTTTTTACACCTAACATATCTGATCTGTAATTTATTAAAATGCTTCACTTACAAATAAAGATCAGTGTTGAAGGGCACAGTAACAGTCACTCATAGCACAAAACTGTTTTTCATTTTATAAAGAAAAGCCATAGATACCGTTTAAGTCAGAAATGCCACAATTAATATGTAATTCTACGTAGAAACAATAACATATATAGACATAAATATTATCATTTCAAGGAAATTATTCTGCAGAAATCTGTATATTGTCAAGGCTACTTTAAGGGTTCCTAATTGAAATCAAGCTAGTCAGTAACTCAAAACACTAAAGTCTTAATTGAAAAAAAATCACTAGGCTCTTAAGACAAACCCTTCTTCAAGTTTCAGAAGATAGAATGCTTCAAACTGTAGCTCATTAATAATTGTACTCTCTAAATGAGCTTGGAAAGCCTTTGAGTGAACTATAATGTATAGCCAAAAATATGCAACAGAATTATTACATTACTACCATTAGATGACTGTACATAGGGTCGCTATGAGTCGCAGGCGACTCGATGGCACATAACAACAACAACAACCATTAGATGAATAACTGAGAATACTTTCTAAGGCCTGTTCAAGTACAATTTATCAGACATATAGCACCATCAGTACTATCCATTCCTTTTCATATTTTGGTTTTCCAATTTAAAGCTAAATGCAAATAAAAACAAATACAATAGATACCATACACATTCAAGAAACATATTTGAAAGAGGGACAAGTATGTTCAATCATCAGGTAAAATCTGTAATCTTAATGCTATTTTCACTTTACCTAAAAGCTCACACTCAAAATAACAACTTGAAAACAAAAGCTATAACAGCAGTTTTTCAAATCTGGTACAGAGACATCCCCCCTCTTCAGAGACTATCCAAGGAACCCACGAAGTCAAAAAACGATTTTACTACTACTACCAATATGCTATTTGCCTTTCCACTCTCCTTCTCTGGGCATACAATATTCCAGCAACTATGAGATTTGTGATTACATCTTCCCCTCAGAACTAAAGAAATGTATACTATGTTTTCAAATTTCTCATGATTTCAAAGATACAGCACAAATGAAAGCTATTTGGATTCCTGAATTTTTTTAAAAAGTATTGGGCAGGACTGAGGGAAATCACATGCCGTGTTCTTCCTTATTTTTCACAAACTAAAATGTGTATCTCATCTTTTTTAAAAGTATACAATTTTAACGCAAAAAAAAAACCCCACAAAACTCCAATTCATGGAGTTTACATACATTTGATAGGGATTTTAAATAATTCTGAAAATGGCAGCGGATTATAAGGCCTTACAAAGTGCCAGCAAAATATGTCTTCATTACTTCCTGATTATTTTATTACATATGCTTCTCTTCAATTATAACTTTACACAAATTGAATTTTAAATTATTAATTTTGCTTTACTATTTCAATTGAATTCTCCATTACATGCCATTATGAAATATTTCAACCTCATTAGTTAACTAAATATTTGTAAGCTACCAAGAAAAACCTTAATTATCCTTTGTAATTTTTTTCAGGAAAAATAATTTTCTGAATTCTAAAATGCAACTCCTAAATAAACTTGGAGAATATGGTAACTTTTTACTCAAGATTGCCTCCATTTAAATCTAGTTAAAAGAAATATATTTATGTAGGCTTTATTTTTCCTCCCTTGGCTTTGTCAGAAACAAAAAGAAATTGTAATGAACTCCAAAGAAACGGAATCCTTTACAATTATCAACCCAAGAATGAAGACTTGTAGGCAACACAAAGGCACTCTGTGGCTCCTGTGCTCAGATGTGGTCTCTCTCTTGCTATTTATTGTGACTACCTCTTATAGTCAAAGTTTCTTTTCTGTTTCCTCATATATGACTCTGTAAAATCTGCACCATTTCTCCGATAGGAAGAGGGATCTCTTTCTGATTATTCTAAACAAACATCTACAATAAAATTTTTCCATTAGGGTCTGATAACTCCATGTACACCTATTCTTTTTGTTTTCTCCCTTCCCCCTTCTATTGAAAATGATTCACTTTGCTAATATCTAACTTCGAAGAACAGAATCTGATCTGCTCTTGGAAAAAGCTAAGCTTCATAATCTTCCATATTCATAGCTTTAAAAAACAAAACAAAAAAGAAGAATTGAGATAAGAAGATCTTTCTCATAAATGTTAATAAATCAACAAATCTTAAAAGATAAGCCAGGGGGGAAAGAGAATTCTGAATAGGGAAAGATGATTGTGAATGGCATGCCCAGAAAACCCTAAGTGGATTTAGCTAAGTTAGATCAGTGTAGTGCACTTCTGGTCATAGAGATTTATTGAGGAGAAGCCAAACAAGAAAGGCAATAAAATAAATATGTTAAGGAATGTAAAGGAAAACTTATTGAAAAGTTTTATCTACGAATTGAAACACAGGTTAAAAAACAGGTTTGAAAAAAAAGGGTTGGTAAAAATATGCCTTTGGTCCAAGTCTTCTGCATGCTTTGTTTGAACTAAAAAGGCTTATCACTAAAGAGAAGACAGCTAAAGAAATAGTTAGCAAATTTAGCTGACATTGAAATCCTAGCAAATGTTAAGATTATTTATGGTTCTTTTTCAAATTATTAAATTCTGATTCCATATGGAAAAAATAATCCATTTGTCCATCCATTCAATTCTAAAAATAAAGTTTAATAAAATAATATTTACACTTACTATATTGCAAATCCTTATCATTTCCTTTTTTATTTAAAAAAACCAATTTGGGTTTAGCAAGTTTTTTTCATCCCACTCTTGGAATTGTGATCTATAAAACTAATACGAATCTTGAGTATTGTTGTAATACTTTTAAGCCCTCTACTTTTCCCAGCATGATATCTTTTTCCAAGGAATAGTATCTGACAACATGTTTAAAGTACATTTGATGAAGTTTCACCTTGTATGAATCTAAGGAACACCTGGGTTGCACTTCTTTTAAGACCCACTTGTTTATTAGTTTTGCAATTCATGGAATATTTAATATTCATAAACAGTCAAAGGCTGTAACACTACAAGTCAAAGGATTCTTCATGCTTATTTACTGTACAATTAGCAGATGCATATAAATTTAAAATAACATGGATATATATAATTTTTCTAGCTAGTTTTGAATCCTTAGAGAAGTCAGAAAAGTAAAATTTCCTTTTGATTGTGTTGTTTCTCCACATTTTATTATTCTCAGTATGAAAAAGAGAGCTTTTTTCATTAGTATATACATTAATTGGTAAGTCATAAAATTTAAGTTTGATGTAATCTGGAGGTCTTACAAAAAAGGAAATTGAATTATTTTTATTTCCTATTTGAACTATTTATACTTTCAGTCTATTACAGTCATGGATTTTTTTAAATTCACAATCTATCTATAGATATTCATAATTACAACATACTATTAAAAGTGTCCATTATCATACAGTACCACTTATATCACACATAATCAAAATCTTGCTGAAGATTAACCAGAAATGACTGGACCAGTACATTGACAGAGAACTACCAGAAATACAAGCTGGGACTAGAAAAGACTATGGAAATAGAGACATTATCATCAATGTCAGATGGATCCTGGCAGAAAGCAAAAAGTACCAGAGGGATATCTATCTTCTGTGTTTCATTGACTATGCAAAGACATTTGACAAATTGTGGTTGCCTTGAAGAGAATCGGAATCCCAGAACACTTGAATGTGCTTATGTGAACCCTATGCTTGGACCAGGAGGCAGTCCTAAGAACAGAGAGGAGAAATACTGCATGGATTAAAATAAGGAAGGATGTGCATCAGGGATGCATCCTATCTCCATACCTTTTAAATCTATATGTAGAACAGCTCATTCAGGAGGCTGGGCTTTATGAGGAGCAAAGTGGCATCCACAACCTACATTATATAGATGGCACACCTTGCTTGGTGAAACAGAGGAGAACCTGAAGCACTTGCTTCAGAAGGTGAAGGATTGTAGTCTTCAATATGGACTGAAGTTCAACATTAAAACAGACAAAGATTCTCACCAATGGGCCAATTGGCAGCACAATAAAAAATGGAGAAGTTACTGAGGTTGTCAACAGTTACAACTTGCTCAGCTCCATAATCAACACTTTCGGCATCAGCAGTCAGGAAATTAAAAGGCAAATTGCATTAGGTATATCTGCTGGCAAGGACCTTTCCAAAGTACTTAGAAGCAATGATGTCAGTCTAGAGACTAAAGTGCACCTGATCTAAGCCATGGTCTTTGCAATTACTTGTTATGCATCAGAGAGCCAGAAAATGACTAAGGATGATAGAAGAATTATCACCTTTAAGTTCTGTTGCTAGAGAAGAGTCTTAAACATACCTTTTTCTGCCAAAAAAAACCCCAAAAACCACAAACCAAAAACATATAGGTCCGTCTTAGAAAGGGTGAAACCAACTTTCTCCTTAGAGGCTAAAATTTTGAAGCACCATCTCACAAACTTTGGGCATGTGGCCAGGAGGGACCGATCCTTGGAGAAGGACATCATTCTCAGAAGGGTGGAAGAACAGTGCAGGAGACAAAGACCCCAGATGACACAGATTGATACAGTAGCTAGGGAAATGAAAGGAGGTGTATCGGAGTCAGTTGAGACTGGCCCAGGACAGGGCAGGCTTCAAAGCTATTATATATAGGGTTGTTATGAATCACAGGCAACTTGACAACACATAACAACAATATTCATTAGAATTACACCTTACTCAATTACTGTAATTTATTGGTTCTTATACATTGTTCTTATGGATTGCAAAACCTATGCCTAGACCAAGAAAACATTGTCTGAACAGAGCAAGGGAACAACAATGTGGTTTAAAACTTAAAAAAGATATGTGTCAGGGTTGTATCCTACTTTCATACCTATTCAATCTGTATGCTGAGCATATCATTTGAGAAGCTGGGCCTATGAAGCGAAATGTAGTACATCAGCAACCTGCATTATGTACAAACTTACTTGCTGAAAGTCAGGAGGACCTGAAGCACTTGCTGCAGAAAAATCAAAGCCTACAGTGGATGGATTACATTTCAACATTAAGGAAACAAAAATTCTCATTACTAGGCAATACAGTAGATGGATTAAAGATTGAAATGATCAATGATTTCATCTTACTGGGATACACAATAACACCCTTAGTACCAGCAGTCCGGAGATCAGAAGACCTCTTACTGTATTAAGTATGCAGTCAGGGACCTCTCCAACATACTAAGGAGCAATGATGTCAGTCTGAAGACTAAGATATGCTTGATTCAGGCCCTGGACTTTTCACTCATTCGCTATGCATCTGATAACTTTGAGTTGTGGTGCAGGAAAGGATACTTGTTTGTCCATGTGTGTCAAGTGTGTCAGAAATAATGAGGATGGCACAAGATAGGGCAAGATTTGGAACTCTTATTTATAGAGCTGCTATGAGTCATACTCTCTATTTAATGTATATATTATTTGCAGGTTATTGTTGTTAAAAGCCATCAAGTCAACTGTAGACCACCTAACCTAATCCTATGAACAACAGTTCAAAACTTTGGCCCATCCTATACCATCCTCAAAGGGTTTTGATAGGCCTTTTATCTAATAAGTAGATGACCAATCCTACTTCCTAGTCTGTCTTAATCAAAAAACTCCACCAAAATCTGTCTAACATAGGTAACCCTTAGGCATCTGATACACTAGCAAGCTTTCAGTATCATAGTAACCCCAAGTTGTTTCAGTACAGCAAAATGACAGACAAATGCTGTACCACTTAGAACACTGCTCTCCCCATATACAATTAACACCTACCCTCCAGAGTCCAACTGCTTCACACAGGAGGCTTCAAAACTGGAGACTCTTAAGCAGGACTCAATCGAGTTTCAAATACAAAGTCCTGCCCACCAGGTCCTGATTTATTTAAACAAGAGGCTTTCAGCCTACAGCTGATTGTTAACTATATCAAAACAGCCAAACAGCATATACTTAATTGTTAACAAAATCAAAAACAACCAAACACTTGCTATGCATCTGAGACCTGGACAATGAGTAAGTATGAGAGAAGAAGAATTGATGCCTTTGAGCTGTGGTGATGGAGAAGAGCACTCAACATCCCTTGAACAGCCAAACGAACAGATACGTCTTAGAGAAGGTGCTTCCAGAGTGCTCTTTGGAGGCAAGAACGATGAGGCTTCACCTCACATACTTTAGGCATGTTGTAAGGAAAAATGGAGCAAAGGAGAGGAAGATTTTTGACCAGGTGGACTGACACAGTGACTTGGAATGGGCTCTTGTGTGTCAGAAAGTGTGAAGATGGCACAAGAAAGAACAGAATTTGTATCTTTTGTTTTTAAGGCCACTATGAGTCAAAATCTCCTCAACAGAACCTAACAACAACAATCTAACAGTCTTACAATGTCTGCTATTCTCAAGTCCACTGTTGCATTAACTGTGTCATAACATCTTATTGAAGGTCTTCCCCTCTGTTACTGACCCTTCACTTTTCCAAGCATGTGGTCTTTTTACAAGCGTCTGTGACTCTTGACCACACATTCAAGCATGTCAAGCATGACTAAGTTTTACCATCTTCACATCTAAGGAGCACCCTGGTTGCACTTTCTCTGTCATAATGTTAAAAATTGAACAATTAATATTTGAAATATTTATAAATTTCTCACTTGTTGAGTATATCACTGCATATATAATATAGCACTAATGTTGGATATCATCCATGAAGAAAGCAAAAGGTCATTACAAAAACAGCAAAGAAAAAAAAAGTTGAAGAGGATGTCAGAAGAGACTCTTGAAGACAACACTAGAGTGCTGAGAAGCCAAATCTAAAGGAAAATGTGTCAAAGTGAAAGAGCTGAATAGATGATTTAAAGGGGCAACTCAAGAGGACAAAACAAAGTATTATAATTGGGAAGACAAAGCAAAGTATTATAATTGTATGTGCAGAAAACTGGAATTGGAGAATAAGGAAAAACTCATTTGGCATTTCTCAAACTGAAAAACAAATTTAAGCTTTGTGTCACAAAATAGAAAGATACAATGGGCAGCATATTGAATGATCCAGAAAGCATGAAAAGAAGATTGAGGGAATACACCAAGTCACTGTACCAAAAGGAATTGATTGTCAATGAAAAATTTCAGGAAGCAAATTATCCAAGAAGCTGGGCTAAATGAGGAAGAGTGTCGGTGGAAACAGGATTGGAGGGAGACTCATCAGTAAGGTGGATTATACAGATGACAAAACTTTGCTTGTTTAAAGTAAGGAGGGCTTGAAGTGCTTGTTGTAGAAGATCAGGAATGCAGCCTTTAGTACAGACTGCATCTCAATGTCAGGAAAATGGAGATTCTTACTACTGGACTGATAGGCAACATCATGATGGCTGGAAAGGAGATTAAGATTATTAACAGCTTCATCTTGATTGGATCTACAATTAACACCATTGGTACAAGCAGTCAGGAAATAAGGAGATGCACTGCACTGGGAAAATCTACAATTAGAGGCCTTTCCAAATTATTGAAGAGTAATGACGTCAGTTTGAGGACCAAGGTACTGGACTTCCCAAGTTATAAAAGAGCAATGATGTCAGTTTGAGGACTAAGGTGCATCTGATTCAGGCCATAATCTTTCCAATTACTAGCTATGCATCTGAGACCTGGACAATTAATAAGGATAATACAAAAAAACTGACGCTTTTGAGCTGTGGTGTTGGAGAAGAGCAATGAACATCCCGTGGACAGCCAAGAGAAAGAGCAGATATGTCTCAGTGAGAGTGAAGCTGGAAAGCTCTTTGGAGTCAAGAATGACGAGGCATCACCTCATGTACTTTAGACATATTGCAAGGAGGTGCTATTCCTTGGAGAAGAACATGGTATTAGGAAGGGTGGAGGGTCAGCAAAGGAGACAAAGACCCTTACTCAGGTGAACTGATACAGTGATTGTTGCTCTTGTGGGCTCTTGTGTGTCAGGAAGTACAAATATAGTGCAGGATTTGGATCTTTTGTTCACAGGATTGCTGAGTCATGCTCAACTTGATGCACCTAACAACAACAACAACAACAACAATGCTAGTATATCCAGGGATAACCTTCAGCACTCAAAAAACGTATTTCTGTGAAGTGTATTCTCCTGTAAAAGGCAATTTAGAAGGATCCCTTTCAAAAGAGAGGTACTCTGGTGGCCTAGTTTTTTGGAGTCATGATGCTAACCCAAAAGCATATGGTTGAATCTATCAGTTGCTTCATGATAGACAAATGTTCCCATGTAATTTACTGCCTCTAAAAATGCACTGGAGAGTCAGCTTGGGTTGGATTGAATCAACAATACATAACAAGAAGTAGCATCTTTTACTTATCTACTATGAGGTATGGGTATTTACAGTTTTGTACCACAAAACAAAACAACCTTACTATTAAAAATATAATTTCAACTCATGACAGCGCATTATTGGCTTCCAAATCTGTAAATCTTTGTGGGAGGAAAGTACCCATATTTCTTCTACACAATTACTAAAAGATTTGATCTTCTGACACATGTAACATAGTAGCACAACATGTAATAAATACACTTTGTCACCAGGACTCCTTGCTCTGTACTATTATAAAACTAATTTATTATACACCAAACCAACTTGATCTACTAAGGACTGCCAACACAAAGGTGTGCAACTCAAATGTATCAGATACTCTGTAAGAGAAAGATGGGCAATCAACTCCTGTGTCATTTACTCGCTCTGAAAGTCCACTGGAGGGTCAGTTATGAATTGTCCCAACTAGACGGTACACAACAACAACAACAATAGCAAATCAACTTCTGTCTCTGTCTGGCAATTATATTTTAATTTTCTGGTAGATGATCCTTGCATGAAAATACTTTGCTGGTATCAAATTATGTTAAACCAAATTTCCAATATAATAGAAACAAAGAAAACAGTCATTGGCTTCGTGTTGATTCTGACTTTCAGCAACCTTATAGAACAACAAACAGCATAGGAATTGTTTCATAAAGTTTCCAAGACTAATCTTTACAGAGGCAAACTGCCACTTCTTTCTCCTGCACAGTAGCTGGTGGGTTCAACTATTCTACCTTTCATTAGCAACCAATTATTTAGTCATCTTGCTCCATAGAGTTACATCATTATAATTAAAAACTGGTCCAGAGATACATTATAGGGTGATAAAAAAATCACAAGTTTTATTATTTCAAAAATGTGTTGTTTTGTCTATGTATGTATGTGGTTTACAAATTCAACTTAACCTTTTTTGTGATACACAGGACAGAATGGCCACCTAAATTTTTCATTACTGGGACTTAATGGAAAGATATCATCACACTTTTATTATGTGCTATGTGGTGAGGGAGCTCTGCAAACTATGTCGCACTGCAAACCAAAAGGTCAGTACTTCAATTCCATTAGCCGCTCCGTGAAAGAAAGATGGGCAGTTTCTTTCTATAAAGATCTGTATCCTCAAAAACCTGCCAGATGCTCACTAGAAGTGAAGATTGACTTTACAGCAACAGGTAATAGAAGATCAGCAGTCTAAGTTCAATAGCTACTCTACAAGAGAAAGATGAGCAATTTTCTCTGGTAAAATTATACAGCATCAGAAACACAAAAAGGGGCCAATAAGAACTGGATTGAACTGACTCAATGGCAGTGGGTTATGAAAGGGCTGGAGGTAGTTTACCACGCTAATCTAAAAGGACCAGGCTTTATCCTACCAATCCCAGCAACACAGATCCCCTTGGAACATATCCAAAGTATCTTCCATTACTGAAAACATGGTTTAAAAAAATCAAAGCAGAAAAGAATTCTTTCTTGAAAGGGTTAAGTAACATGAATGAGAGTTGTGGTACTAAGACATTGCATATTTTTTAAAATTTCTGACACATTGGGGGATCAATGATTATTCCCTTACAAATTCTCCACTCTATTTTTGCCTACAAAATGACAGAAACCTCAACCCTCCCTATTTTCACCCCACAGACTAAGAGTTGTCCAATCACTGCTCCATCTCATGATATTGTTTGATTTGTGTGCTCTCCAAATGGAACTAACTTATAGCTGATTCTCCAGTGGGTTTTTAGAGACAGTAAGTTGAACTGCAGAAGATTGTCCATCCTCTACTCACAGAACAGATGTGGATTCAAACAATACACTTCTTTTGGGATTGCAGCATAATCCCAGCTTAACATACCATTCAACATAGGACAACTGTGAGAGCTTAAATTTGATGGGACTTCCATGTTTTTCTGGATCTAGCAAGTTATGTATCTGCCTTTAACAAGGTTCAGTTATTTTTATCACACCTTAGTGGAAAATATTCATGGGTTCCGTCTCTGACAGATTTCTGCTTTATAGATTCCAAATTTCACCAGTTTTGTTCCATATGCATTATCTCATTACCTAATCCTATCAGGAAATTATTATTCCCATTTTAGATAATAATAAACTAAGGTTTAGAAGTAAAGTAATTTTCCAAAGAACAGACAAATAATAAGTGCTGGAAAGGAAATTTAAACTATGTCAGTTTCCTTAGCATTACTCCTTTTAGTATACACAACAGTGATTCCTTTAGTCAAAGCATGTTTTACCTCATGAAAATGGTAGTAAAAGTAGCTATTGATGAAATTATTCTACAAAATAAGAAAACCTAATTAGCAGTTTGAATTCTCAGGCTGATATTCAGAAGAAGATTTTTGCTTTCATTTCCTCTATCCTTTGCTTTAAATAGAGGATGGGAAAAACTAATTTCATTGAAAACGAAAGAAATGAGGTTAGTAGCCTCTTCCTAATAATACATTTAGTGATCTTAAGTTTTTCCAAGTGGATAATACAAAGTTTAGCATCAATATAGGGGAAAGGCCATCCATATGTACTACAGGAGAAGAGTACCAACAGAATGAATCATTCTAAAGAGATGGTTGTCTGTCAATAGACAGCAAACTTTAAAAACAAGTCTTCTCTACCAAAAATTTCAAGTGTAGAATTTATTCTCAGGATGTGACTCCTGGGTGGAATGAGGAAATCTAACAAAAAAAATTATAGTATCAAGTATCAGGAACAATACAAATGACTGTACAACAATAAATAATAGGTTACAACTATTATGACATATCAATATACAGAATACTAAATAGCTCTATGAAAAATATTAATTTGCATTCATCAACATATGTTAATGCACATAAGAATTATAAAATCATAATACTTTTGAATTATGAACCATGTATTATGTTAAAATAAACATTTATATTGGTGTTTAAACACATTCATGTTGTTGTTGTCATGTGATGTCAAGTTGCTTGTGACTCAGCAACCCTATGTACAAGAGCTCTAACCCCTGCTCTATCCCATGCCAACCTTACTGTCTCAGACACACCTACCTCCAATACCACAGAGACTCAATCAATCTATCCTATTGAGGGTCTTCCTCTCCTATGCTGTCCCTCCGCCCTCTCAAACATGATGTCCCTCTCCAAAGACCAGTCCCTCCTTGTAACATGTCCAAAGTATGTCAGATGAAGCTTCAGAATCCTTGCCTCCAAAAAGCAGCCCCATTTCACTCCTGCTAGGATGAACCTGTTTGTTCTCCTAGCATTCCAGGTTATATTCAACACCCTTCTCCAGCACCACAGCTCAAAGGCATCAATACTCCTTCTATCATCCCTATTCACTGTCCAGCTCTCTGACACAAAGCAAGCAATTACAAAGAGTATGGCCTGGATTAGGTGCACCTTATTCTCCAGCCTTACATCATTGTTCTCTTCAGTACTCTGAAGAAATCCCCGATAGCCAACTTTCTCAATGCAATTCGTCTCTTGACTTCCTGGCTGCTGGTACCAAGAATGATGATTGTGGAATCAAGTAAACTAAAACTGTTAACAATCTCATCCTCTCCACCATCCATAATGATGCTGCCAATTGGTCCAGTGGTGAGAATCTTTATTTTCTTCATGTTCAGCTGTAATCCATATGGAAAGCTGCAGTCCTTGATATTCTACAGTAAGAGCTTCAGATCCTCCTCAGTTTCATTCAAAATTGTGAAATAAGACCACTCAAATTAGTAATACTAGCCTCTGTGGAAGAAAGAACTCTGAAAATTTACACTTTAAAAAATACTGTACGTTAAAAATCATTAGACTTTTATTATTTTCCCACTTCAAAGGAAAAAAAAATGTTACAATACTTTTGAAGATGTGTAATGATGCTCATTAGCATAACACAGATAACAAAAACAATTTATACATGTCAGCATCAATAGCACAGTTCAATAAAACTGAAAACAGCAAATACTGTATAAAGAATGTGAAGAAATTAGAACATTTACATGCTGCTGGTTGGAGCTTAAAATAGTGCAATCACTAGTGAATTAACTTTGGTATGTCCTCAGATGCATAGCAAGCAATTGTGAAGACTATGGCATGGTTCAGGCTCACCTTATTCTCCAGATTGACGATGTTGCTCTTCAGTACACTGGAGAGGTCTCTGAAAGCTGACTTTCCCAGTCAGTCATCTCTTTATTTCCTGTTTATTGGTACCAAGAGTGTTCATTGTGGAGTCAAGCAAAGGAAAACTGTTAACAATCTCGATCTCCTCACCATCCATACTGATGTTGCCAATTGGCCTAGTGGTGAAAAATCTTTATTTTCTTGATGTTGAGTTTCAATCCATATTGAAGGCTGCAGTCCTTGACTTTCTGCAGCACGTGCTTCAGGTCCTCCTCAATGTCGGCAAGCAGGGTTGTGTCATCTGCATAATGCAGGTTGTTGATGAATCTTCTTCTAATCCTGATGCCACATTTCTCCTCATACAGACCAGCCACTTGGATGATCTGTTCTGCGCATAGATTGAAAAGGTAAGGAGGCAGAGTACATCACTAGCATACACACTTCCTGATTTTGAACCATGCAGTGTCTCGTTTCTCTGTTCTGACGACTGTCTCCTAGCCCAGTTATAGGTTTCGCATAAATACAATCAAATGTTCTGGGATTCCCATTTTTCTCATAGCCAGTCACAGTTTGTTGTGGTCCTCAGAGTCAAACACATTTGCACAGTTAATGAAATACAGAGACATTCATCTGGTACTCTTGGTTTTCTGCCAAGATCCATTTATAATGTCACTAGTACCACGGCCTCTTCTAAACCCAGGCTGCACATTTGGAAGTTCTCTGCTGATGTGCTACTCCAGTCATTTTCGGACTATTTTCAGCATCATCTTGCTTGTATGTGATATTAATGATATTGTTCGAGAATTTCTGCACTCTGTCGGGTCAACTTTCTTTGGAATGGCAACAAATATAGATCTCTTCCAGTCCGTTATCCAGGTGGTTGTCCTCCAGGCTTTTGGCACAACATAGTGAGAGCATCAAGGGCAGCGTCTGTTTGTTGAAATAATGTCAACTGGTATGCCATCAATTCCTGAATCCTTGTTTTTTTGCCAGTTCTTTCAGAGAAGCTTGTACTTCTTCTTTCATCACCACAGGCTCTTGCTCATATGTTGTTTCATGAAATTCTTCTGTGTTACCCAATTCCTTATGGTACAGTGACTCTGTATACTCCTTCCATCTTCTTTTAATACCTTCTGGATCATTTAATATTCTGCCCAAAGCAGCCTTAAATATTGTCACTTGTGAGCTGAAAAATGACTAGAGATGACAGAAAGAGAATTGATGCCTTTGAGCTGTGGTGCTGAAGAAGAGTGTTGAATATACCATAAAATGCTAGAAGAACAAACAGGTTCTCCCTAGAGAGGATGAAACCAAGCTACTCCTTGGAATCAAGGATTCTGAAGCATTGTCTGACATATTTTGGACATATTACAAGGAGGGACCAGTCTTGAAGAGGGACATCATGCTTGGGAGGCTGGATGGACAATGCAAGAGAGGAAGACCCTAGAAGAGATGGATTAATTCACTCACTGGGATCATGAGGGTAAATGTGTCAGAAACAATAAGGTTGGCACAGGATAGAGCAGGGTTTAGGGTTGTTGTACACAGGGTCACTATGAGTTGCAAGCAACTCAAAGGCACATAACAGCAACAACATGTCCTTAGAATACTGGGACTAGAAATAGCATTTGATTCAGCAATTCCAATAGTAGTTACATATTCCAAAGAAACATGACAGATCATTATAGCACCAATTACACCACCAATGAAATGGAAACAACTCAAGTGTCCATCAGTGGATGAATAAGTTAACTATGGTGAGAGTTCATATTATCAAGTACTATGCAATCCTTAAAAAAGTAAATAATTTTTTTAAAAAATGTGTAGCAAGGATGCATCTAAAATACATTATGCTAAGCAAAATAATTCAATAACAAAATGACAAATACAGTATAAGGTAAGTGTTCTAGGAAAATCATTCCAATACAGGGATGGGAAAGGAGAGAGTTGGGAAGTGAAAATAAGTAAACAGAAAATTTTAAGATGAACGAAAGGAAATGCAATATACAATGAATGACATGATGATCAGCACAATATCACTAAAGAAAAAGAAAACACAAAGTACAGTCAGATTAATAAAAATCAGAATTACAAGGGAAGAAGCAGGCAAAGTAAATTATACTTCAGATACTGATTATAACGCTACTGAACAGAATGTATATGAATAAAAAGTACAGTTTCTCTGTAAAATACCTTCACTCAAATCACACTTTGAGGGGGGAACCCAAAACAATTCAAGTTTATGTAGACTGAATCTCCATTAGTCAAAATCAACTCTACAGCAACTAACAACAGCCTCTCCTTTGAACGATAAGATGTGTTATCAGAACTTCCAATCCTACTGACTAATAAGAAGGATTATGGGAAAAGAGGGCATCCCTGACTTTGGAACTAGGGCTCTTGAGAATGCTTATGTTTATAGCATTCTACACTTTACACTCCTGTGTATATTTTCTTATGGAAACATGTTCAAAGTGGTTATAAATGTTTATATGGCTAAAGTGATAACAATTTTAAAACCCAGAAAAATTTAACTATCCAACAAATTATATATATATATATAT
>NW_006399906.1:1962044-2000595 GCF_000299155.1 Elephantulus edwardii | reverse complement strand
TCTTAAAAAAATTATATATATATATATATATATATGGAAAATATTGAGAACATTCACTCAAGTGTAAATAGTAAATGTCAGTGGATGAAGGATTAGGTGTAATCTGTGATTTCTGCCATTTGTACTTCACTGTTTTTTTCAAGGTTTTATTTTTCCCCAACAATGGTGCATTTTGCAATTTTAAAAAAGCGAACTAAAAAAAACCCAACTCTTCACTTCTCATTTACTTATATTTGAGATAAAAAATAGACTCTATCCAATATTTGAAATAAAAAGAAACTCAGAGCTGACCTTCCACTGGATTTTCAGAGGCAGTAAATCATACTGGAGGAGAATGCTCATCTTTTCCCCATGGACAAATTGTCCTACATATAAATGGCCAACTGGAAATCTGTAGCCTAGGGTGCAAATCTACAGGTAAATTTTCTTCAGTTACCTTTTGCTGCCAGATGACTTTCCTCAACTTCTGTAATTCTTGGCTTCTAGTAAAAACTATTAAGGACCAAGTTACCATAACCAACATTTAAAACTAAAGGAAAAGAGAAAGGAGAGGAAAGGTGAGAGCCAATGAAGCCTTTGTAATCTACATTAAGCCCTCCACTGCAAAAAGCTGACCTACTTCACCTTTCATCACAAACTTTTCATTATTACTTCTCTTCATGTTCAAAACATGTGACTCTAAATATGCTTAAAAAAAAGCATACAGAGCAAACTGTAATATGCTCTCAAAAAAGAATGTGTCCTTCCAAATGTAGAAATGACCCTCAGTATCTTACTTCCCAAAGACCTACTAGCTGTTTCTTTTCTTAGACCAAATATTTCCCAAGAGTCTTTTTATTTCTTCCTCAAATCACTTAAAAAACAGAAGATCTGCACTACTAACAGGAAAAGAAAAATACAGGTTAATTCCGTTTTATTCCTTGTTGTTATTATGTGCCATCAAGTCGATTGCGACTCATAGCGACCCTATGTACAACAGCCCCAAACCCTGCTCTATCCTGCGCCAACCGCACTGCCTCTCACACACCCATCCGATTACCCCAGTCACCGAGTCAATCCATCTCATAGAGGGTCTTCCCCTCCTGCGCCGTCCCTCCACCCTCCCAAGCATGATGTCCCTCTCCAAGGACCCGTCCCTCCTGGCAACATGTCCAAAGTACGTCAGACGAAGCCCCAGAATCCTTGCCTCCAAGGAGTAGCTTGGTTTAATCCTCTCCAAGATGAATCTGTTTGCTTTCCTGGCAGTCCATGGTACATTCAGTACTCTTCTCCAGCACCACAGCTCAAAAGCATCCACTCTCCTTCTGTCTTCCCTAGTCATTGTCCAACTCTCTGATGCATAACAAGCAATTGCAAAGACCATGGCCTGTATCAGGCACACCTTAGTCTCCAGAGAGACACTGTTGCTCCTGACTACTTTAGAGAGGTCCCTAACAGAAGACTTTCCCATCGCAATACGCTTTTTGATTTCCTGACTGCTGGTGCCAAGAGTGTTGACTGTGGAGCCGAGCAAACTGAAGCTGTGAACAATCTCAATCTCTTCGCCATCCATCCTGACGCTGCCAATTGGTCCAGTGGTGAGAATCTTTGTCTTCTTGACATTGAGCCTCAGTCCATACTGAAGGTTGCAGTCCTTGACCCTTCGCAGCATGTGCATGAGGTCTTCCTTAGTTTCAGCAAGCAGGGTTGTGTCATCTGCATAACGGAGATTGTTAATAGATCTTCCACCAATCCTGATGCCACAATTCTCCTCATAGAGCCCAGTCTCTCGGATAATCTGCTCTGCATACATGTTGAGAAGGTATGGAGACCGGATGCATCCCTGGCGCACACCCTTCCCAATTTTGAACCATGCAGTGTTACCCTGCTCTGTTCTGACTACTGCCTCTTGGTCCAAGTATAGGTTTCGCATTAGCACAATTAAATGTTCTGGGATTCCCATTCTTCTCAGAGTCAGCTTGTTATGATCCACACAGTCAAATGCCTTTGCATAATCAATGAAACACAGACATTCTTCTGGTATTCTCTGCTTTCAGCCAAGATCCATCTAACATCAGCAACAATATCCCTAGTACCACGACCCCTTCTAAACTCAGCCTGGACTTCTGGCAGTTCTCTGCTGATGTGCTGTTCTAATAGTTTTTGGATAATCTTCAGTAGAATCTTGCTTGCATGTGAAATCAATGACACTGCTCTGTAGTTTCCAGACTCAGTTGGGTCACCTTTCTTTGGAATGGGAACAAATATAGATCTCTTCCAGTCAGTTGGCCAAGTGGCTGCTCTCCTGATTTCTTGGCACAACTTGGTGAGCACATCCAGGGCAACATCTGTTATCTGGAATACTTCAATTGGTATGCCATCTATTCCTGGGGCCTTATATTTTGCTATTTCCTTCAAAGCCTTATTTTATGCCTTATTTACTAAAAAAGAAAAGAAACCCTAGTCATGAAAAGATTGTGTGATAAAGTTATAAAAGTTAAGGACAAAGATAAAGTCTCAGCAAGGACATGCTAAGAATCCCCTATATGTTTACAAAAAGAAGAATCCTACTCAGTCCATTTAGTTTATGAACTAAAAAAACTTGTTACCCACATTGATAGTTCCAGTACACTGCTAATGTCTCTGTCCAGGACACTGCAGCTACCAGGAGAAACAGAAATGTATCTTTTGGATATCCAAAGTTGTGCTTTTAAGGTATTTTTTTTAATAGAAACATAAAGAGTGATTAGATGTCAATAATTCAATATAAAGAAACCTCTTCACAACTGAACTTATATATAATAAGCAAAATCATGACAAAATACTAAAGCTATCAAGTATTTAATTTTGCTTGGATCCATAAACAACATCGTGAATGTAGCATTTAAAAACTCAAATTATGTATCATATTAGGGAAATCTGCTGCAAAAGACCTCTCTCAATTGTGAAAAGACAAAGATGCCAACTTGAGGACTGAGGTCTGTCTGACTAAAGCCATAGTATTTTTAAGTGCTTCAATAAGGATATGAAAGCAGGACAATAATTAAGGAAAACCAAAAAAGAACTGGTATCTTTTTAATTCTAGTTGTAGAATAGAACATTGCATACACTATCAGCTGTCAGATATAGGAACAAATCTGACTTGGAAAAGTGTGGCTAAAATGCTCCTTAGAAGTAAGAATGTTAAGACTTCATCTAAAATACTTTGGACAGGAGGGACTAGTACCTGGAAATATAATCTATAAAGTATGAGTCAACCAAACAGAGAATAATCTGCAGCTAGCTAGATTAACAAAATGCAATCAACAAGATGCCCAAACACAGCATCAGTAGTGAAGATGGGGCAGTTGTATCAGGCATTGTTTGTTCTATTGTACAAAGTCTTTCTACACATCAGAAGTAACTTGATAAATAATAAGTCTCATAATAACACAAGTACCATAGATCATATAAAAGGCTAGAGAAGACTAGGGGCTCATTAAATAAAACACTCCTGGAGAAGGGGAGATCATTCCTATCATACTCAATATATCTCTGGGATAAAACCAACAATTTTGGAAATCTAAGTCATTTGCATGACATAAACTACTTACATATTTCTGATACAACCAGAGTTAATGTAGCAATATTTCCCTTTAGAAAAGTAAATTCTTAACTTATATTTAAAAAGCAAAAAAATAAATCTAAAATCTAGATCTTCTTTTTCTAAATATACATATCCTCGTTAGCAGATTGCCTGATTATAGCAATGTAAGCCATTATTGGAATGCGTACTCACCAGTGGAATCAGAGTAATTTCAAGGATCTCTTCTACTTGAGCACTCACACATGTTATAACACAGCCCAAATTTCTAAGTATAGGCAAATACACTTTTCTAAACTCATTTTCAGTTGAAGAATCTCATAAAATTTGAGGGGGGGGGAACCTATTTTATTATGAAGTTTTTACTTCAAAAGGACAAGTAATTAAACAGTCAAGTAGTGTCTTTTTGTTTTGTTTTTTTCCTATCCTTACAATTATACGTATCACTCACTTTTTAAAAGTTCACTTTTAACTACTATGATTTTATAAAATATCTATCTACATTAGTACTTGATTCAGCTTAACCAAAAAAATTCAAAGAGGATTTCACTTTAAGGCACAAAGTAAACCTATTTGCTTTGCAACAAGCCATTAAAGAGGCAGTGAATATCCCAAATACCAAGAGTGCATTAGTCATACTCCTTCCCTGGCATTACTTTCAGCTTTTCAAACTTTAATAAAGTTAAGGGAACATTTTATCTTAAGTGTTATTTTTGGTTTTATATGTTACTTGGGGAGCTCTGGTGGCATAGTCCACAGATTTGCACTGCTAGCGCAATTGACAAATTTCTCTCCCAGTTCAAATACACCACTTTCTCCTCAGAATAAAGATGCACTGTCTCCTCCAGGGTGATTTATACAGCCTTGGAAATCACTGGAGGTTCAGCTATGAGTAGAAACCAACTTGATGACAATGAGTTGAGTTTATAGTACCTGACATGACTTGGTAGGATTTCCTGGATTCTGAGAATTTTTCTTTTACTTTTCAAAGAGAAGGGTGAACTGGGGGCGGGAGGGGTGGGCAGGGAGAAAAGTGCAACAATGAATGAATGGAAATCCAAAATCTCTGTAAAAAATGTGTTCCTTTTAAATTTTATGCCTATTTAACTTACAAATGGTTTAACAGAAATATTATACTTGAAGATATGCAAGGTATGCAGGTGTGTATATGTTATCCTTTTATCTTAAGACCAACAAAGCTACATACTTAATTTTTGAGGCCGTTTAGTGTAAATACATGACACTGACAATTTCTAAATCCGTGCAGTTGTGTCATAGGTTAAAAGATATTAGCTAAATTGACCTTAAGAAATTAATAATGACGATAGAGATTTTTTACATCCTGCTTCTCTTTCAGAATCAAGTTAATGATTCAAAATAGCGTAAGTCAAACTTCAACTTATAATCTGTAAGAGTTTTAAAAGAAGGAAAACATTTCAGATATAGTCAAATCTCAGTTCTTTAGGTTCTCACAATCCAATGTCCATGATTTTCTTCTTTCTTCTTCCAAGTTTTGATAGGGTTTTTTTCTTCATTTTCTTACACTCATTTATATATACATTGTGCTTTATTCATGAGCATCTTATTTAATACAATCATTCTTATATATTGTGTTTCAAGTATATGGTTACTTTTGATCAATGCCTTTGTTATGTTTTTGTTTTATTTTTTTATCTTATGCTGCTTTACATACAAAGTTCGTAAACATTGTTTTTCAGACCAGATCAATGCCTTTTATCACCTCTTCCATCAAATCCCCACCATATCCTGTCTACTCTTGCACACACTCATCCATCAACCATCTACTAATCTCTGCCGCCCTAGATAGAATTTTAGGATGATACAAATTCTATTTAAAATTATCAGAAAAGAAGAGTTCATCTAGTCTGACTTTCTACACAATGAATGAGCCTTCTGACAATACACTGATCAAACCATGTATCTACAGATAGGCACTTCTATTCAGAGAAGCACCTGAGATTACAACTCCTCTAGATAAAGTCTTTCCTGATACTTTGATTTACATGTTCAGCCTTAGATGCACATGGGCTGGATACACAACCACTGGGAGCCAATACTTCATTTTTAAAATAACAGGTCTACTATCTTCAAAATGCAAAGGCATAAGGCCTTTTAATTTTATCTCTTGCCACATAGAAATTCATTACAGTGGTGTGTATAAGGGATTAAAAGAGACAGACCTAGGTTTGTCACTCGTTTACAGCACACTCACAACTGCAAAGTATACTCTCAGCAACTAAAATAAGTTACTCTGTTCATTTATACTACAGGATGAATTAGATGGTAACAAAAGGAGGACTAAATCATAAACTAGTGCCAGATTTGGAGATTATCTCTTAATTATACAACACATGTTATATGTTCTTATATGGCTACTTTTCCTCAACTCACTACTAACATAAGGATTATCATTTCACTCATTCAATGAGAATGAATACCATATATGTGAAAGAAAATCTCATAATTTATAGCTCTGTACCTCATGACAGTTTAATGCTTAGTACCCTATGTCCCAAAGAAAATGAGAAAATCTAAAGTACATTTGAGTATCTAATAATTATGGTATTCAAGTAATTTTCTTATATAATAAAATGTTTCCATAGCAAAGATGAAGAAGAATCTTTTGTTTTAAAAAACCTCTAAAAATACGTTACCATAAAAGTACACACTTTCATAATCAATATGGAAAGTATGGCAAATATCTTACTTAAAGACAAAATGTTAAATTTGTAAACAAAGATAGAGCGTATACTACAGCACATCATACTACTGTTGTAACATTCGGCTTTGAAATTATTTCCAAATGTAAAATAATATGTACAGCTAAAAAGCAAGCACAGAGATTATGAGAAGGGCAAAGAATAGGGCAAGGTTCAGATCTGTTTGTTCGTAGGCTTGCTGTGAGTTGTAGTTAACTCGATGGCATCTAACAACAGCAAGAGAAAGCCAGAAAGATATTTAAAATATTATTGAATATCATCTTCATTTACTAAGTAGTAAAGAAGTCTTAAATGTCAACATTTTACCTTTTTCTGAATATATTTCCTCCTGAAAAAACAACTAAAAGGAAAAAAAGCTTTTCATTAAAATGCTCTCTTAAAAATCATCGTGGTCTTTGCATTTATTAATATAAAACAGTATCATTAAGAAAATTTTACTTACATTTACAAAGACTATATTTTACAAGAGAAAAATAATATAAAATCTCAAATTCCTAATGTTCTGCCATTAATTATATTTTGAAAATAAGTAAATAAGGAAAATAATGCCCTATTTAGAATAAGATGCTCTAAATACCATACTGATATTAGATATTTTAGTCCTAAATTCTGGTTTTAACTTGACTATGGCTTGCCTCTGGAAACTCTACGATCAGTGCTCAGGCCTTTTGCTCACAGGGTCGCTATGAGTCATCTATGACTAGACGGCACCTAACAACAACAACAACAACAACAACATTGCTTCTTCAAAAGCTGCAAATATAAAGGAAATAAATACAACCTTGGAAATGTGAATGTTTTTTGGACTACCTAGAAATTAGTTTTTTAAAAAAATTTAAAAAGTTAATCAGAATAAAAATAAACTTTCAAAGTATCTAAAAGTATTATTTATAAGAGTCACAGTGTGTATTTTATTTCATTTCACTACTGTAAAATCAGGAAAGAAAACCACTGTAGTTCTAATAATAAAACAAAGTTTTATTTGTGTAATGTTCTACATTTATAAAGTACCTTTGAATCACTAATCTAATCTTAGTCTAAGAACATGACAAACTAAAAATGATGGATGTTGTAACAATACCTTAACAAATCAGTATTTATATTCCATTTAATATAAAATTTCATCATTAAATATCATTTTTTAAAAATCCTATTGTTATTTACAATTTACAGTAGAACTACTCAAAAGATGTCATATAAGTAATATACCATTAGGTTCTCTACATGAACTATCTCTAAAAAAAGAAATCAAAAGTGACATATATTTTTAAATTGACAAATTAACGGGACTATAGAAATACAGCTCATAAGAACGTAATTAAGACAATATATCACTTTATTACTGCGCTTAAAAGAGTATATATCTATTTTTCATCCTTTTATTTAAAGTTTACCTAAATTTGTTCGAAGGAGATAAAGTTAATCCACTTGAGCCTATCTTGGGTTTTGCCTTTTTGGGATTCATTAAAAATAGGAATAGGAATATATTGGTAAGACCTAGAAAACTCTGAATTATAATATTGCATTTTGGGCTTTTAGACAGTAAGATGAAATTATGTAATATTAACCACACTGTGGTAATAAATCATGTTTTAAAAAAAAACACATTTTAAAATGTTTTTCTTACCTCAATAAAACAACGTAACATCCAAAAAGTCCTACATGTACATATCTCTTTTACTATTTTTTATTTCAATTATAATATAAACAAGACTAACTTTCTTTTTTTATTTTATTTTATTCATTTTAATAGACATTTACAGAGGTTTTGGATTTCCATTCATTCATTGCCACACTTTTCTCCCTTTCTTTTAAAGAATGAGTTTTTCAAAATAAAACAAAACAAAATGTCCTTTAAGTAACAAAGCATCAACCATATGCCATTTAACTCAGTACCATAAAAAGTCTCTTAAAAATCCAACAATCCTCAAATACAATCATCTAAGGTATGCTGGGCTTATTTAAACAATTTAGTAGTTTAATAAGGATAAAAATCCAGTATTTCTCAAAGATTCTTACACAGAATAAAAAATTTAACATGTTGTAATTTTATACAACACTTCAGAATTGGCATACTAAAACGCAAAGAGTAAACTCCATATATTTATAGAGTAAACCCTATAAATAAGAATTCTTTTTTAAAATCCCAAAACATGAAAAATAAAATGGGAATCTGACAATAATGCTGCATTTCAAGCACACATACCTTGTTGATATGGCCTCTTCGTGATATCTATTTACATATGGTCTCCAATAATGAAATCTCTTTAAATGATATGCACATATGATGAGTATGAGTCATGAAAAAATTATATATTATGAATTCAATAAACTCTACCCGTATAAAAATTTTAAATTTCCTGTAAAATCAATGTATCTTTGTTTAAAAAAATTAAGGAATAAATGGAAGGTGATAGACTGTTATTAAAATACTCAATAGTCAACAAGTCTGAAAAATATTACCAACAAAAGAATCATATTTGAAGTGTAAACTCTTTGTGAACTAATATTAAATTTCAATTCTTATTTCTAATTAAATCATACAATGATAATTACTTTCGTTCTAGAATACAAATTAAAGTTTAACATTTAGTATGTGATTTACAAAGGTGTCCCATTTACAACAAAATTGTTAACCATTATTGTATAGCTGCTTTTATGTGGCAAACTCAAACTATAGTTAAAGACAAATTATAGTGGTCTAAGAATAAACACAATATAATTTTTAACATTAAAATATCATAATAAGAAGATTCCTAAAATGTGTATTTCTTGTGTCCAATTTATATTTTACACTTTTAAATCAAACATTTTTAAACAGCACAAAATATTCTAAATATAATAAACCAGTTATTAAGAAAAAATTAGAAGAATGAAGAGGGATACTGTTGGTATTTCAGAGATCAGCAAATATTTATTCACATCAAATAACTACAATGACTTTATAAAATACTGTAATAACTAGTAGTACTCTAAAAATAGTAGTTTTAACCCTAAGCCAGTATTATCTACTTTAGTTTTAAAAAAATTACTTATCGAGGTATTTAGTCATCACATTTTAAGTTATTTAAAGTGCATTCATGTGTATGCCTCTATCAAACCGTTACTACAAATATGATAAACAAAACAGAATGGATGCACTTCTGTTAACTTTTTCTGTTATTATCCCCTATAACAATTTTGAGAAAAACACATGCAAAACTGACAGATTCAGAATCCAAAACCAAAACTTATGCATATTCCTTTGCTTGTTAAAAATCACATATGCAAAATCTTGCTCATAGCTTTTATAAATCTAATACAAAGAGTACTTTTAATAATGACCTTTTTTCTGAAAATTAATAATCTGCTAAACAAAATATTCTCAATACTACAGTATCATCTTATAGTTCATCAAAAGATACACAAATATACATATCATTCAGTAAAACAGAGATATTATCTTAAGACAACAGAACTGTCTATTATAAGACTTACATAGAACACCAACTGCCAATCAAATGCAACAGTGTAAGTTAATGTAAAGATATGTGTACCTTAAGACTATAGTGATTAAATGATGAAGTATTTAAAGTTTACATTCTATCTATTCTATCTGTAATAAACCAATCGCATGAGACTCCACTGGTTTTTATTTTTCATCTTTCAAAATAACTAAGTTAGATCAGTAACAATAAAATTAACCCCATACTTCTTGCCCCAGGTATTTTTTACAGAACAATTCATGAAACTTTTCAAAGATTGTATATATATTAAAATAGTATAGTGAACAAAAGTAACAAAAGGCTATAAGCATTTTTATCCCTAATGTTAGGTTTCCTACTTTATAGGATGTGATTGGAAAGAAAAACAAAATATCCTACATTCTTAATAAAGTTTAACTATTTTATTAAAAAACATTAATAATGAACTACACTCAGTGTACCATACTCAATAATAGAACACTACCACATTTAGTAATTCGATGTCTTAAACAGTAGGCTTTCATACTTGCTAGGGCAATGTTCAAAGTAATCACTAAGATACACTTAAAACGAACTTTCTGCAATATACCTTAAACTGTGCTATATGTGAATATGTTTGCAATTATTTGGATTTTTAAATGATTCTTAAATTAGTCAAAATTGTTTACAAAATGTACAGAGGAAAAATAATATTAAATAACATGCGTATACACTCTGACATTTTGAAGCAAAAAATAACTAGCTTTAAAAGCTGATATTATTTAATTCCTTTTACATTAGCATCTGAAACTGTTTTGGCTGAGACTCTCCAAAGCTATGTTTAATAAAACTTACACTGTAGTAAACAGAAAATAGTAAATCACTATTTTCTATGTATGAGACTTAGATGTGAAAGCCCAGAATCAATATCAAAGTAAAGATATCATATTATTAGAGGTCTCAAATAGTGAATGTTTAATATGCCCACATTTAAGATTATAGGCCAAACTAGTGATATTTATGTTAAGTCCTCTATTTTCCATCCTATTCATGATATGATCATTACAACAAATAATTTAAAAGTTCTTTTAGCAAAACATTTTTAAAATCACAGTGAAAATGAAATTATTACTTTTAAGAATGCATTACAGCACATCTCAAAATCAAGCCAAGCAATCATGACCAAGTGACCAACAATGCTAGAACATCCTGCTTTGTCTACACTGAAAGACACAAGGTGGAGACATTGAGCACGATCTTCCAATGGCTTTATTCTACATTTGCACACAACAAAAGAAATATTTTCAATAAACCATTTCACTTAAGTTTATCTCCAATGTAATAGTACTATAATCAATCAGATAGCCAACCAAGCTCCTAAAAGGAATCTAAGTGCATAATAAAGAAAATGAACAAAAAAGATTTTTCACATTAAAGTACTTTTTTAAAGATAATAATATGTATTTTGCATTAAACTGTTCAGACATAGAAAGAATACAGTGTGTCACTACATTTACAATAAAAGAAAGTGAAAGTGTTCTTTTTCTTAACTAAAGCATTCCTAATTTGGTTGTAAGAAAGAACAATAGTCACAAGGTTATATTTGGTAAAATTTATGTAATACAGTACACAAAAAGTAACAAACTAGACAACTGTAATAACTCAATAATTAGGCATAATTTGCTTTATAATATATTTGAAATAATGTAAAGTTTATTGTCTTTGAATCAAAAATAATTTTCTAAGCATTTCAAAATATTTTCTTTAAAATACATTGAAACTAGATTAAAATTATATACACTTCAAAGAATATTACATTTTTAAGTTTAAAGTATTATTCAAAATAGTCTTAATTGAAAAAAATTCTCTCAGAAAGAAATATAAAATTTGTGATAATTTTCATTTTTCAAATTAAACAATTCATATGTGCATTTTAAAATTTTTGCTATGAAAATAAGTTCCCAAATATGTGCTGAAATTTGCTTCTTAAGGCCTAAAATGATCTACTGGCCCAAATACTAGTTAGTTGTCATGAAAAATATATTAAGTTTTACATTTACTTCTCTTTAAAAAGACAACAAAAAGTATTATCTTACCTTAAAAAAACATTTTCCAAGATGATAATGAGATCCTCCCTTTGAATATTTAGCAACGTATACTTATCTTTCATCACTACTTAAAATTTCTTTTACTTTCTAAAATGTTCAAGGTTCTCTTGTTGTTTTACCTTCGGCTTTGTTTCTTTTCTTACCTTTCATATTATGCCCTTCTCTGTTTCTGGCTTTTCATATTGTAATCTTTCTTTAAGCTACCAGCATATGGAGTCAAAGTGGCCTATGTCACCAAGTCTAATAGCTATAAATATATATTCTTACTACTTTTAAAGGAAAGAAAACCAAGTCCATTATCAACTGAGAGAGTATGAGGGGATTTTAACCCACCAGACATGTCTGTCCAATAAAACTCAGACTCAAATCAAGCGATTATAACTTCTCATGCACACACATAGAGCTCTTGGAACATATCCAAAAATATTTTTTTTATCTCTTCTGTCTAGAAAAGAGAGCTAAGAAATAATTGGACTATAATAATGTAGTCTCTTTCACAAGTATTGAAAATGAGAGTTTTAAATGAAATCTTTACAAGCCAGAAACGTAAATGTTTTGACAATTTTAATTTCATTTAAACATTTAAATTTGAGAAGGCTGAACTCTGCTTTCTCTTTCTCACAATTTTTACTCCAATTAATGTTGAGTAACAGTTACTAAACTTGCCAGTTAAGAATGAAAACCTCAACATCTACACTTGAAAATATATATCCAAAATAATTCCATAACCCCTTAATTTTTTTTATTTATTTCAGTGTATCACTTATTTGAAATAAATATTTGAAATAGCATATCTTTATTAAGTAGGCTACTTTTTATTAGTAATTTCCTGAACAATCTACAGATAATGCTTTAATATTCAGAACAATCATATAACTTTACTTAAAAAGCAGACAGGTTTTTCTGAAAACAGAGCTTTTGCCATATATTTAAAGTTAAGTAAATAACTAGCATATAGCATACCTAACAGAGGTATTCTGAGAGGATGTATTCAATAGTATACAAGTTAACAGTCATTTTCATGGTCTCTAACATTGATGTTTATTTTTTTAAAAGTTACTACTAATACTACTTGCTTATCAGTAAGTGTATGCACTTTTTACAGTATGTCAAATCCATATAAATATTTGCATTTAAAATTCTTAATTACTGAATTTTACTACTAAGGCACTGAACTAAAAAAAAACTAAACATCTAAGTGTATATAGCTAGATACTTAAAATATTCAGCTTCTTCTTTGAGGACAGAAGAATGGAGAAAGAGTTTCTACTACAACTTTGAAGGAATCATGTGTATGCCTTTTAGTAGTGTAGATTCAAATGAATGGCCATAAGCCTTTTCTATTGTTACTTTAGATAAAAAAAGTAGTTACTCTGAATAAAAAAAGACAGAAATTGTTTGGGTTGTGTGGGAAGGCCATTTTCAGAATAATACCAGGTAGATGTAGTCTTACAGAATGTATATGGCTGTTTTTCCTATTACTGAAAAAAGACTATTCAGAAATTGTTGCTTCCACCTTTCTACCAACAGTACAATTCTAAAACAAAAAAACAGAAAGAATTCCTCAATATATTAAAAAAAATTAAATCTTCTTTGGCTATAGTGCTATAGGCAAATTATACAGTCAAAGGACAAAATAGGGGGAAAGTAATTCCCACTATTACAGTAAAAATCTAATCTTTTTAACATATAAAAGTGTCTAGGAATCTGAAAGAAAAATACTAAAAACTTAGTAGACAAACGGGTTCAGGATAAAAAGTTGAAGAAAAAGAAATCCAGAAGGTTTTAGAACATAAGGACATGCAATCACATAAGAGAAATGAAAATTAAAACTCATTTATATGCTATTTATTGGCTATGAAAATAGTAAAAATAGAATCAGTTAACAGTATATCCTTCTAACACACATTTAACCCTCCAGCAGGTTTTGAGAGGCAGTAAATTGCAAAGAAAAACTCTCCATACTTCTTCCAGGGAACAGCTGGAGGATTCAAACCATGTTCCTCTAGATTGGCCATTGAACTTATTATACTAAGCTACCAGAGAGAGAAATACAAAATGATACAATCTCAAAGAAGAGATATGCAGCAAGACCTACCAAAACCATATATGCAACTGAACTAGCAATGATACCTAAAATAGTACAAAATAATGTATATGCTAAGGGCTATGGAAATTAATGTAACAGTAAATGAGAGGTAAGATCAAAAGTGTACAGAAATCAGTTGGGTACAACTAATTGTCACATGTTATCAATCATTATGTAGGTATTCTCAAACAAACTGTATACTCATTAAAAACCTCCAAGGGGAGGAGGAAACAAAAAAATTGCTAAAATGTTCTTGTCTAGGAAATAAAAATAAAACAATAATTCAAATATTATTTACTGAGCAACTACTAGGTGCCAATTACCAAACAACAGTGATATAAAAGAGAACAAGCAAATAAATTCCCTACTACTGAGTTTATATTTTAGTCATATCTCCAAACCTTTTCAATCTATATACAGAACAGATCATCTGGGAGGCTGGGCTCTATGAGGAGGAATGTGGCATCAGGATTGGAGGAAGATTCATCACAACTTACTTTATGCAGATGACACAACCCTGCTTGCTGAAACAGCAAAGAACCTGAAGCACTTGTTGTCAAAGGTCAAAAACTGAAGCCTAAAATATCTATTGAAACACAACATCAAGAAAACAAAGATTCTCACCACTGGTCTCATTGGCAGCACTATGATAAGACGGTGAAGAGACTGAGATTGTTAATAGGTTTAGCTGCTTGACTCCATAATCAACACACTTGGTACCAGCAATCAGAAAATTAAAAGACAGATAGTACTGGGAACGTAGGAGGTCACGGACTTCTTCAAAGTACTGAAGAGCAATGATGTCAGTCTGGAGACTAAGGTGCACCTTATCCAGACCATAGTCTTTGCAATTACTTGCCATGCATCAGAAAGCTGGACAATGACTAGGGATGTTAGAAGAAGAATTGATGCCTCTGAGCTGTGGTGCTGGTGTAGAGTACTGAATATATCATGGACTGCTAGGAGAACAAACAAGTTTGCCCTAGAGAGGATGAAATCAGGCTGTTCCTTGGAGGCAAGGATTCTGAAGCTTCGTCTGACAGACTCTGGACATACTACAAGGAGGGACTAGTCTTTGGAAAAGGACATCATGCTTGGGAGGGTGGAAGGACAGTGCAAGAAAGACAGACCTTCAAAGAGATGGACTGATTCACTGACTGGGATAAATGGGACCAGGCGTGTCAGAGACAATAAGGTTGGCACAGGATAGAGCAAGTTTTAGGATTTGTTGTACATAAGGGTCACTAAGAGTCACAAGTGACTCAAAGGCACATAACAAGAACAACATGATAGATGAACAATAATTAAGAAAAAAGAGCTAACATAGTGAAACATTTTCAACAAAACACAAAAGCACTCACCAACAAAGAGTATAACACTAAACTAAAATCAAAACCATGTCTTCTTAAAAAGTTACTATTAAGAAATTAATGAATAAGCAAGACACAGGCAAGCACACGGAAATCAAAATACATATACTTGACACAAGAGCTTGAATCCAGAGTATATCAAGAACTCTGACAATGTGATAATACACAAATATTTGAAAAAATGGGCAAAAGACTTACACATTTAACAAAAGAAGAGGGTCATATAAGCAAAGATAGGGGCTGTATGCACATAAAAAATCATCAACATCATCAATCTTCAGGAAAACCAAACTACAATGATGTATCACTACATAATCACTTGAAGTCCGAGGCGATGTACGTGCTCAGGCTGCTAAACTGAAGTCGAGAGGTTTGAATCCAATGAGAAGTGCCTTTAAGGAAGAGCCCAGAAGTATACTACCAAAAAATCAAAAGTCATAAATAACCAAAGTGAACATAGCTCTATTTTTACACATACACACTCAGAATTACTGATTATGAAAAAGGTTAATAACATCACCAGATGGTAAAGATTTTACTGAAGATTATCCAAAAACGACTGGAACAGCACATCAACAGAGAACTACCAGAAGTCCAGGCTGGGTTTAGAAGGGGTCGTGGTACTAGAGATATTGTAGCTGATGTTAGATGGATCTTAGCTGAAAGCAGGGAATACCAGAGGAATGTCTATCTGTGTTTCATTGACTATGCAAAGGCATTTGACTGTGTAGATCATAACAAACTATGGCTGACTCTGAGAAGAATGGAAATAGCAGAACACTTGATTGTTCTAATGCAAAACTTATACTTGGACCAGGAGGCAGTCGTCAGAACAGAGCAAGGGAACACTGCATGGTTCAAAATTGGGAAGGGCGTACGCCAGGGATGCATCCTATCTCCATACCTTTTCAACCTATATGTAGAACAGATTATCCAGGAGGCTGGGCTCTATGAGGAGACATGTGGAGTCAAGATTGGCGGATGATTTATCAACAATCTGTGTTATGCAGATGACACAACCCTGCTTGCTGAAAATGAAGAGGATCTGAAGCGCCTGCTGCAGAGTGTCAAGGACTGCAGTCTACAATATGCATTGAGGCTCAATGTCAAGAAGACAAAGATTCTCACCACTGGACCAACTGGCAGCATCAGGATGGATGGTGAAGAGATTGAGATTATACACAGCTTTAGTTTGCCTGGCTCCATAGTCAACAGTCTTGGCACCAGCAGCCAGGAAATTAAAAGGCACACTGCCGTGGGAAAGTCTGCTGTGAGAGACCTCTCCAAAGTACTGAAGAGCAATGGTGTCTCTCTGGAGACTAAGGTACGTCTGATACAGGCCATGGTCTTCGTAATCACTTGTTATGCATCAGAGAGTTGGACAATGACCAAGGAGGATAGAAGGAGAATTGATGCCTTTGAGCTGTGGTGCTGGAGAAGAGTATTGAGAATACCATGGACTGCTAGGAAAACAACAGATTTGTCCTGGAAAGGGTTAAACCGGGTGGCTCCTTAGAGGCAAGAATTCTGAGGCTCCGTCTAACATACTTTGGACATGTTGTGAGGAGAGACCGGTCCTTGGAGAAGGACATCATCCTTGGGAGAGTGGAAGAACAGCGCAGGAGGGGAACGCCCTCTATGAGGTGGATTGATTCAGTGATTGGGATAATTGGGATGGGAGTGTCGGAGAAAGTGCAATTGGCACAGGACAGAGTGGAGTTTAGGGCTGTTGTACATAGAGTCGCTATGAGTCGCAGGCGACTCGACGGCACATAACAACAACAGTGGTAAAGACAAAGTACAAATAAAGTTCAGAAATGTAAAGGAGTAAAACCACTTCACAAAATCATTTAGCAGAAGGGCCAAACTTGCCAAGGGATAAAACTCAGAATAGATACCTTTGAATTATAATGTTGGCAAAGACTAATGAATATTCCACTGATACCCAACCAAGAAATCAAAGAAATCCATCTTGAAGGATGTATTCACACTTCATTCCGCTAAGATCAGTAGCAGATTAGTTAGAAGATGTGCAGTCAACAGTGTCCGAAATGTCTGATTTGCTGTATAACTCCATGATTTCTTTGTTCCGTTCCCTCACTCTTCTACATACCTTCGGTACTCTGGTTCCCTAGAAGCTCTCCCAGAGACTCAGAACCATCAAGAGAATGACTCACAGAATTGTAGGTGTGAGGGCTGGTTTTGCAAAGACTAGAGAGTACTGCAGACTAACAGTTGCAGTGTAGCTAGTAAGCAGGTGTCCCAAAAAGAGAGAGCTAATATTAAGGTCCAATGAGCCGACATAAGCCTCTAGTAATTAAGGGGCTTGTATCTTATCCTAATCTTGTCTCCTTAATATAATAAATACTTGGAAAATAAACCTTTGATTCCAAAAAATACTAAAAAGGCACTCCTTGGAGACAAGGATGGTGAAACTTCATCATATAATTTGTGTATGCTTGGAGTCAGTCACTCTTTGGAAAAAGATACCATGCTCGAAAAAGTAGAGGGTCAGTTAAAGTAAAACTGTCAATGGCATGGATTGAAACAGGGACTATAACAATGGACTCAAGTATGGTGAAGATCATGAGGCTGGCACAGGATAAAGGCAGGCTCTAATCTGTTCACAGGGTTCCTATAAATCATAGACAACTCAATGACCTAACAACAATTATCAGAAGGCAGGGAGAGATACAACAGAAGAATTGATGAAAATGAGAATCACAAGGAAGAACACTGTTACAATGTGATTATCTGTCACTGTCACACACCAAAAAAGTGTATGAATGCCGAAATTTAAAAAATTAATTTACTGTATAAATATCCATTCAAATAACTAAAAGGCAAAACCAAAAACCTCTTTAAAAAAAAAACACAACAAATTAAAATCCCCTCTCATTCTTACAAAGTTAAAAGTTCAATTCGTTTAAAATCGAGTTATCGTACTCCCAAATAATATCCAATAGCAATAAAAGGCTATATCCACTCAAAGGCTTACTCATAAAAGTTCATGGTGGCTCTACACATAAAAATTTTAAAAAGTAAACAACCTCAAATACTCTTTATTATTTTATTACTATTAATGTATATTTATATTCATTGATATTCAAGCTAAAAGATAAGTTGTATGACACTGCAATGGAAAATTACTTGGCAACAAAAAAGGAATCAAGTATCAAGATTTAGACTGAAATTTTCATAATGCAAAAATAAGTAAAGGAGAGAGAGAAAAAAAAAAACACACCTAGTACCTAAATGCATTATAGTCTTTTTCCTTTTAAAAAACCAAAACATCTAATTGTATCCAGAGAAAATTTGTTTCTTGGTAACTAATATACATTTTGTTTCTTGACAAAATTTGTTCTTCTTTATTATTTTGGATTTTTTTTTTTTCATTTTTCTCCCACTCTGCCAAGAACATTCTATTGTGATTCCAATCATAGCAGTCAATAGCGGTAGCCAGGCAACACCTAGATCTTCTAGTCTTAAGACTAGTGGAGGTTGTGCTTCTTCAGTCTTCTGATAGAACTCTCATTTTCTTCATTCTTCTTTGTTCCAGTGGAAAAGATACAATGTTATCTTACATGGCTTCAGTCAAGCTTTAGAAAACTCAGCAAAGCAGGATACAAAATAGTGTCTTTATGGAATGTTATGCCAGTTGACAAAGAGAGATAGCTGGTAATTATTTTTAATGCATACACTGTAATGCTATATTCATATATATTTGTGAGTATACTTCTATATGTTTGATTCTTATTCAGTAACCATGACTACCCTACATAACTACTGCTATCAAGTTGATTCCCACTCACAGGAAATCATCTTTGGATTTCAGAGGCTGTAAATATTAATGGAAGGACACTGCCTATCTCTCTCTAGATTAATTGATTGACTCAAACTGGTGGCCCTTTGGTAAGTAACCCCACATTATAAGCTCTTTATCTACTATTTTTGTTGTTGTTGTTGTTGTTAGGTGTTGTCCAATCAAGTACAACTCATGAATACTATGAACAAAAGATCTGAACTCTGTCCTATGCTGTGCCATCCTCACACTTTCGACACAAGAGAGCCCACTAGGGCAGTTACTGTGTCAATCCCCCTGGTCAAGGGTCTTCCTCTCCATTGCCAACCCTTTACCTTTCTGAGCAGCATGTCCCTCTCCAAAGAATAGGTCCTCCAAGCAACATGCCCAAAGTATGTGACATCTCATCCTTTCCTCCCAAGAGCACTTTGGCTGCACACTAAAATATATTTGTTCTCTAGGCAGTCCATGGGATGTTCAGTGCTCTTGTTCTATTCACGGTCCAGCTCTCAGATGCATAGCATATGACTGGAAAAACTATGGCCTGAATCAGACACACCTTAGTTCTCAAACTGATTATCATTACTCCTCAATAATTTGGAAAGGTCATTAACTGCAGTTTTCCCAATGCAATAGTCTCCTGATTTTCTGACTGCTGATATCAAGGGTGTTAACTGTGAATCCAAGTAAGATGAAGTTGTTGTCAGTTTCAATCTCTTCTCCATCATGATGTTGCTTGTAAGTCTAGTGGTAAGAATCTTTGTTTTCTTAGCATTGAGATGCAGTTCATATTGAAGGCTGTATTCCTTGATATTCTACAACAAATATTTCAAGTCCTCTTCAGCTTCAGCAAGCAAGGTTGTGTTACCTGCACTACGCAGGTTATTAATGAGTCTCCGTCAGATCCTGATGCCACATTGCTTTTCACAGAGTCCACCTTCTCGAATAATTTGTTCAGCATAAAGACTGAAAAAGTATGGAGAGAGAATACAACCCTGGTGTACTCCCTTATTAATTTTTTTTCCTTTTCTCTTATTTTTTTTAATTTAGTTTGTTTATTTTTTCATTTCAATAAACATCTACAGATATTTTGGAATTCCATTCATTCATTGTTGCACCCTTCTCCCTGCACAAACACCCCCCACCCTCCTCTCCTTGAAAAGCAAAACTCCCTCATTGGTACACAATCCCCCCACACCTCCCCAAACCCCACCCCTACCCCCAAATATAATCCACTCTGCAACCCTCATTGCGTACTCCTATGATAAAAACAATGCCCTAAAATATAATACTTTTAGACTATTCTCTCCCCCATAGACTTCAATGCCATAAACATATTTCATCCAGTTTTTCTCAGTCTTACCCCCACCCCAATGCCAGCCTCATTCTACAACAGTGGCACCATATAGCATTTGTCCCTTTGTGACTGAGATACCTCACTCAGCATAATGTTCTCCAGGGTCACCCAATTTGAATAATATTGCATGAGTTCCTTGTTTTTCAATGCAGCATAGTATTCCATTGTGCAAATATACCTCAGCTTCTCTACCCATTCGTTTGTTGATGGGCATTTAGGTTGTTTCCAACTCCTTGCTATTGTAAACAAAGCCGTGATAAACATGGGTATACATATATCTACTTGGATGTCATTTATGGTCTCTTTAGGGTATATTCCCAGTAGTGGAATTGCTGGGTCAAATGGTATCTTTATTTGCAACTTTTTGAGAAAGCGCCACAATGCTTTCCACAGTGGTTGCACCATTTTACACTCCCACCAACAGTGAATAAGGGTTCCAGTCGCTCCACAACCTCACCAGCATTTGTTGCTTGCTGTTCTGTTAAATTTTGCTAGTCTTACTGGAGTGAGATGATATCTCATGGTTGAGATCAGTTAGGTGGGTAAATTACAGCCTTTTCCCTTATTAATTTTAAACCAACCTTCTGGTATAGGTTTAGATTTTGCTTAGTTAAGTATGCTGCAATTCCCATTCTTCTCAATGTTAGCCATAACTTGTATGATCCACACAGTCAAATGCCTTTACATAGTCAATAAGGCACAAATAGACATTCTTCTGGTATTCTTTACCTTCAACCAGGATCTATCTGACATCAGCAATGATATCCCTAGTGCCAAGTCCTCTTCTAAATTCTGCTTGAACTTCCGGCAGTTCCTATCTATGTACTACTCTAGTGGGTTTTTAATGATCCTCAGCAGTATTTTTTGCTTGAGATATTAATAACATTGTTCTATAGTTCTGCATTCTGTTGGATTGCCCTTCTTGGGAATGGAAACAAATATGGACCTCTTCCAATCAGTCAGTCAAAAAGCCGTCCTCCAAATTTCCAGGCATAGATTGATGAGCACACCCAAAGCTGCATCTATTAACTGAGGTAAGTGAATTGTTATTCAATTCCTGGGACCTTATTTTTTCGCCTTCAAGGCACCTTCCACTTCCTCCTTCATTACCATTGGCTCCTGTTCACATCGTACTTCCTAAAATTTTTCAGTATCAACCAGTTCATTTTGGAACATTCTGTCCGTATTCATTTTTCTTCATTATTACTATTATTTTAGCATTGTGTCTCCAACGTTACTTAGCATTACTGCCTTTCACTCATGTACTCTTGTTCCTCTCATTCTCTTCATTTTGTTTGGTCTTTAAGGCATGGTTCAGACATTAAATTAAAAAAAATTAAACTGATTTTGGTGTTTCAAAACTTGAAAGAAAACTAATCATAGATAATATAGTGTTAATGTTGCTGTTTGTTGCCATAAAGTTGGCACCAATTCATTGGAAACTTACAAAACAGGATGAAATCCTGCCTAATCCACCAAGCTCTACTGTTGCGGTCACTGTCACGATGTCAATGAATTTTGTTGAGAGCTTTATTTTCTTTCCCTGTTCCTCTATTTTTCTCAAGTATGATGTCCTTGTTTAGCTTCTCAAAACTCATATACTCATTGCTATTGCAGCATACCTAGCCCTTCACCACTGAGTTTCAAAGGCTACAAATCACACTGGAGAAGACATCCCATTTCCCCAATTCAAACTGAGCAGCACAATCTTTGGTTTAGCAGCACCGTGCCCTAAAGATTCCATCACGAGAGCTCCCTTCCGCAGGTCCTTCCTAATAACATGGTAAAGTATGTGAGATAACATATTGCCATCCTTGCTTCCAAGGAGCCCTCTGGCTACACTTCTTCCAGGGCAATTGTGTGTATTCTTTAGACAGTCTTTCAATATTATTTGCCAGCATCACACTTCAAAGTTTTTTATTCTTCTTGAATCTTATTTATTGCACTATTAGAACATTCATATGAAACAATAACATGTTGTAGTTCCCACTAAACAATAAAAAATTAAAAATTTAAAGAACAAAAAACCAAAACCATCATAATCAAATCAATTCTGAATCAAACAGACCTTATAGAACATTCTAATGAACTACAGAACTGTCTGATGGGGTTTCTGAGGCATAAGTTTTAATATAACCAGACTGCTTCAGCTTTCCTCCTCAGAGCAGCTGGAGAATAGGAACCACTAAATATTCCATTAGCAGACCAATCTTTAGCCCACTATGTCATCAGATCACCTTAAACAAACAAACAAAAAAAAAAAAGGAGAGAAACCTACACAGAAGTTCAGGGAGGTCTGAAGGCGTAGTCCACAGGGAACTAAACTGCTAATCCAAAGGTGACACATATTCAGTGGTTCAAAGCCACCAGTAGTTCGATGGGAGAAAGATAGGCAATTTCTTCCCAATTTATGAATGGATTCTGACTTAACTGTGAGACATGAGACAGAAGTTATAAATGATTCTTCCACAACTTTCCCAGAAGACAAAGCATTTAAGAGGACCTTTCAAACACATACAACTGCCAAGTACTTCTCCTACTGCCAAGAGTGGCATTTGGTCATGAGAAAAAAAGGACAAGAAAAGACGTTAATACTAACATTTTGTCAACTGTTAACTGCCTTGATGACTTGTGGGACAATTTACATATATTGGTACACTTCAAGTAATCTTCTTGACAAAGTGAATGTCATAATGAGAAAAGCATAGATTTAAAACTTAAAGCTTCAAAAATCTATTATTTAAGATCTACAACTTATAAACTTGTCATGTTTAAGCTGGAATGTGAGTCTAACACAAAAGCAATTTTTTCATAACCTCTTCTGGTTAAGTGCCACTAAGGGGATTCTTCTGGTCCCGTCTTTCGCCCCCAAACCCTGCACCGAAAAAAGGTGTCAGTTACATCTCACAAGAACAAAGTGTTCCTCAATAACAAAATTAACCATGTTGTTGTTGTTGTTGTTGTTGTTGATTGCCTTTGACTCGAGCACGACTCATAGCGGCCTGAAGCCCCTCTACAACTACTGACATTTATCAAAGTTTGTAGAGTTTCCAGAGACATGTTGGTTAGGAAGTGGATGCACTCCTGCTTCCAAATCTATCATAGTATGTTATTGTTGTTATGTACCATTGAGTTGCCTGCAATTTATAGTGAGTGGCCTTATGTACAGCAACTATGAAGCCTTCCCTGTCCTGAACCAGCCTCACTAATTCCGACACACCAATCCCCATTGCCCCAGTTATTGTATCAACCTATTTCCTCTGAGGTCTACCTCTCATTCACTGCCCGTCCACCCTTCCGAGCATGATGTCCTTCTCCAAGGACTGGTCTCTCCTGGCCATGTGCCCAAAGTGAGGCAGAGCTTCAAATTCCTAGCCTCCAAAGAGAAACTTGGTCTCATCCTCTCCAAGACAGACCTATTTGTTTTCTTGGCAGTCCATGGTATGTTCAAGATTCTTCTCCAGCACCACAACTTGATGGCATCTATTCTTCTGTCATCCTTAGTCATGATCCAACTCTCTAAAGCATAACAAGTAATTGAGAAGACCATGGCCTGGATTAGGCGCCCCTTTGTCTCTAGATAGACACTGTTGCTTTTCAACACTCTGGAGAGGTACATGAAAGCAGATTTTCCCAATGCAATTCGTCTTTTGATTTCCTGACTCTTAGTGCAGTTGATTGTGAATCTGAGCAAGCTATAATTGCTAACAACTTCAATCTCTTCTCCATCTTATATGGAGAATTAACTATAGAGGATTAAATATTTTAAACACATCTTAAATCTAATTGTATAAACCTAATTTTAGAAAATTTAAGCAGCAGACAAGGTTACTATTTAAAAGAAAAGGTATAATTAGAAATACAGGTGAATGGTAGTAGTGTCACACTTGATACTAGGTGTCAAAATGGCCATGATCTTCAGAATACTACTACTATTTATTCTGTGTTGTAAATTCTCTGGTGGCCTCTAATGGGTAAGAAGGTGCACTGTCAACCCAAGGGCAGGAGGTTTAAATTTACCAGGTGCTCTTATGGAGAAAGACTGGCAATCTCCTCCCAAGTCACAACCTCTGAAAAACCCACCAGAGGGTCAATTAGCTGTGAGTCAGTTCTGACTTGACAACAATGAGCTTTTTAAGTTAATAATGTTAATAAGTCAGGACTACAGGGAGATCTCTAAAAATATGATTGGCCTTATCTGATTAAGGGAATGTCTACTAAAGGGTTCTTGCCTGTAAGGTATTTGTGCTTGGGCTCTCTGACAAAAACCTAAGAGTTTTTGGTAAGATCTGTATCTAGCTATATGACTACTGCTTGTCTCCAGAATCACATCATTGCTCTGCCAAACATACTGACTGAAGACTCAATCATATTCAAGCCCACACAGTCTGCAAGTCTACTTCTCAACAACAATCTCTGGAGGGCTCAGCCTTTAAAGGCCGTAGCATCCAAATCCATAAGCCTTTCATATGCCTTTTTAGACTCTTCTACCTTGATTCTGACTTACACACCTAGAAGTTGCCTCTACAAGTACATGAGTTATTTCCTTGACTAAATTTCTCTACTTTTCTGTATGTAGAAATATGTGTGTGTACACATACACATGTATAAATACATAAATACACACATCTGGAACAATATATTGACAAGGAACTGATAAACTTAAGCTGGATTCATAAGAGGCTGTGGAGACATCACTGCTATTGTCAGATGGGTCATGTGGAATGCAGAGAAAACCACAAAGATACTCACTTGTATTTTATTAATTAGGTAAAGGCAATTGACTTTGTGAATCATAACCAATTATGGGTAACACTGAGAAGAATGAGAATTCCAGAACACTTAATTGTGTTCATGAGAAATCTACACGAAGACCAAAAACAGCAACTATCCAAACAAACAAAAGTTCTCCATACCTATTCAATCTGCATGCTGAGTTGAAGCTGGACTATACAAGGAAAAAAGAAAAATGTGTTACCAGGACTGGAAGACAACTCATGAACAACTTGCTGTATGCAGGTGGCACAACCTTGCTTGTAGAAAGTGAAGAAGACTTAAAACGTTTACTGAAGAGGATCAAAACACAACTTACTGCTGACAAGATGTAACTGACTCATTGCTGACTTAACAGCAGGTTTTCAGAAGCTGTAAAAACGTGACTTCAAACCCTGCACCTTTGCCTTCAATATGGAGGCTGCAAAATGTTGAATTCGAAGACTTCACATTTGAGTGAACAGCACAATTTCCTACTTTTAGACCATAGCCTTCAATATGGATTCCTTCTCAATATCAAAAACCAAAAATCCTCACAAGTGGACCAATATTGGAAAATCATGATAGATAGAGAAAAGACTGAAAGTGGCAATAACTTCATTTTACTTGGATCTACAAACAAAACTCATGGCAGTAACAGTCAATAAATCAAAAGACATGTTGCCTTGGAGAAATCTGTTGTCAAGGACCTTTCCAAAGTACTAAAGTATATCAGTTTAAAGACTAAGTTGTGCCTGATCCAAGCCAAGATATTTTCAACTGCTTCATCTGAAGTTGAACAATAAATAAAGGAGACCAAAGAAGAATCAATGCAAATTAGAGAAGAGTATTAAGTGTAACATGAACTGTAAAAAGAACAAACAAATTTATCCTGGAAAAAGTTAAATTGGGGCACTCCTTAGGGAAGGATGGTGAAACCTCATCTCACACACTTCAGGCATGTTATAAGGAGAGACCAATCCTTGGAAAAAGATATTATGCTGGTAAAGGTGGAGAGAATGAGATTATGACCCCCAGTGAAATAGACTGACATTGTCTGCAACAATGGGCTCGGCATGTAAAAAAGATTGTGAAGATAGCACAGAACAGGGCAAGGTTCAGATCTTTTATCATAGGGTCTCGATGAATCATTATTGAGTAAAGAGCATCGAAAAACAGCAAATAAGGGTGAGGCAGGGTATATTTCATTGCTTTTCTCTCTCCAGAGAACTCAAACTAAAACAGTAATTACACAGTAAATACCTTTATTTCAATAGAGCAGGTCAAGAAAAGAAATAAAGGGTACCATTTTCACATACCTTAACCCTGGGTACTATTTGATTCTCATGTTACAAATGAGAAAAACACCTCATAAGCATTTCCACAAGGTCACACAGGAAGGGGACAAATATAGTATCAACATTCAAGCACAGTGCATTCAATTTGATTCAGAATTATAGCAACCTCTGTAGAGTTTCCAATGTTGTAAGCTCTCACAGGAACAGATGAGTTGGTTTTCTTCCCTTAAAGTAGGTAATAGGTATAAACTGCCAACATTTCATTAACAGCAAAATTCTAACCTGCTTTTGATTATGCCATTAACTGTCTAACTGAAGATTTTTATTATTAAAAGTTAAAATATACTTATCTTAGCACTTCCTTTTTCAATTTATATACATCTTTTCTCTTAGAACAGGATTGTGGCAGCTCATGAAAATAGAACTTCTGGGATAGAAACAAACAGAAATGATAAAAAGCCTCCTATTAAAGATGGAAGCTCTGAATTTTTACTCTAGTTAGTTACTAACTTGTTTCTGGGTTCTATAATGCCCCAAGTGAGTGATGTGATCTATAAACAGTATTTTCTAAAATCTAGTGTTCAGGCCTGTTTTTAATTGGTTTTGATCAAACATTCTTCTAGGTCATATAGCCCTGGTCTGTCCACTTGCTGTAGAGATAACTCATAGTTACTGTGAAGATGAACACTGTGACACTGATGTGTCAAATGTGATAATGGTTACCCAGGATGGACAGTGTTTGGTGGAGCTCCTCAATTAAAATAAGTTTGGAAGCAGGAGTGGCATCCACTTTGGAAACAGCTTGCCTCTGAAAACCCTACGAACCTGGAGAAAGGATGAAAGTTATACAAGTTTTCAGGTATTTTGTTCATAGGATCGCTATGAGTCTCCTGATTCAATGGCACTTAACAACAACAACAACAGTGTTCATAAAGGAAATTAATTGCTCACAAACCCACAGAGAATATATTCCTGAGGATCCACAGAGAGGGGACAGAGACTCTGTAATAAAAGTAAATATTTTCTGAATAAAATATTAAGATAGTGAAGGCAATGCAATATTTAATTCACTTGAGTTCTTCAACTACTACAATCCATGTACTAAGCAAGTTCTGGGATGACTCAATGGAACACATTTTTAACACCAAAAAAGCTTTATAAAAAACAATAACAGCAACAACTCAAAAATCAATGTAATCATCACACTAAATTTTACACTGTAAGTAGATCTTTTCATTTTAATCTTGAAAAGTTTCATTTTAAATAACTAAGAAAAAATAGTTAAAAGTCTTCATAATTATTAAATTATCTACTTATTCTCATCCAAATTTTTATATCTGTTATTAACAATCTTCAAGTCATTTATGACTCATAGCAAGTTTTCATACAACAGAATGACAATCCTATACCACTCACACAATCACTGCCATATCTGAGCCCAATATTACAATTACTACCAAGAAAACAAAGATTCTCACCATTGAGCCAATTAATAGCACCAAGACAGATGGAGAAAAGATTGAGGTTGTTAACAATTATAGCTTGCTTGGCTCCACAAACAACAATCTTGGCACCAGAAGTCAGGAAATCAAAAGACGAACTGCACTGGGAAAATGTGCTTTCACGGACCAATCCAGAGTACTGAGAAGCAATGATGTCACTCTACAGACTAAGGTGCATCTGATCCAGGTCATGGTATTTACAATTACTTGTTATGCATAATAGAAATGGACAATGACTAAGGATGACAAAAGAATATTAACGCCATTGAGTTGTACTGAAGAAGGGTCTAGAACAACAATGGACTGCCAAGAGAACAAATAAATCTGTCTTGGTGAGGGTGAAACCAAGGTTCTCCTTGGAGGCTAGAATTTTGAAACACTGTCTCACACACTTTGGCATGTGAAAGGAGGGACCAGTGCCTGGAGAAGGACATCATGTTCAGAAGGGTGGAAGGAGAGGAAGACCCTGCATGAGATGGACTAATACAGTAACGGAGGCAATAGGGGTAGGTGTGTTAGAATCAGTGAGACTGGCTCAGATTAGGGCAGGTTTCAGAGCTATTGCATAAAGGGTTGCTATGAGTCACAGGTGAATAGACGGCACATAACAACAACAACATGTCAACAGTGACTTTTTCACTGAACTTTTGCCTTACAAACATAAATATTGCTCTTCTGCAGCGACTGATGTGTTTTGGTAACATACCCAAAGAACTTGAAGTCTCTCTAGACTTCCTTCTAAGGGGTATTAAGCTGCCTTTCAAAGACAGATTTATTCTTTCCTTTAGCAGTGGTTGTTAGGTGCCATTGAGTCAAAAGCAACTGATAGTTGATCCTCCAGAGGGTTTACAGAGATTGTCAACTGCATGTAAATTGCCCTGTTTTTCCCTTGGTAGCAGCTTCTATATTCAAATCTGCTTGCCTTTGCATTGGCAATGCAACTCCTTCGCACCAGACCACTCAAGCTCCATCTTCTTCTGGCAGTTCACAACATATTCTATATTATTCATCAATCATAATTCAAAGACATCACTAAGTCATGCTTCCTTATTCATAGCTTAGCTTTCAAACGAGTACGAGGCAACTGAATAATTATTTGAGTCACTTAGTCTTCAAAGTGGTATTTTTGCTTTTTTAAGAAATCTTTTATAGTAGATGTACCCAAACACTATGTCTTTGGTGTAAACAGTGGATCCAAGTAAAATGTAATGCTTGACTTCAATCTTTCCTCCTTTTATTATGATGTTGTTTATTACTCCAGTTGAGAGGATTTTTCTTTTATGCTGAGATGGAATGCTGACTGAGGGCCTCAATCTTTGATTTTCATCAATAAGTACTTCAAGTTCTATTTCCTTTCAACAAGAAAGGCAATATAATCTGAATAACCTACATTGTTAATAAATCCTTCTCTAATCCTGGTATTTGATTCTTCTTCATATATTCCAGCTTGTTGGACAGTACAGAGACTGATAGGTATGGTGAAAGGATACAATTCTGACACTCATTATTAATGATCTTACTTTGTTCAAAAGATTGTGCCTTGATGCAAGATCCACATGGGCACAATTAAGAGTTCTGAAATTTACATTCTTTGTGATATTATCCAAGATTTATTCATACTGAAAGCCTTTTAACAGTCAATATTACAAGATAAATATTTTCCTGGTATTTTTTGTTTACAGCCAAAATCCATGGGATATCAGCAATAACAGTCTTTGATCCAAGTGCCCCTCTGAACCCAGAAAAAATATATGAATTCCTGGTGATGTATTGTTGCAGTGATTTCTTAAATTAGATTTAGAAAGATTTTACTTGTTTTTTAATAATAATGAAATTGTTCAATAATTTTTATATTGTTGGATGAAATGAATAAAAATATGCATTTCTTCCAGTTAGTCAAGTAGTTGTCTTCCAAATTCTGTGAAACAAGTGGTGTTTTACAATACTATCACCATCTCAACTGATATTCTGTCAACTCTTGTAATCTTGTTCTTTTGTCCATGCCTTCAGAGCATTTTTAAGTTCTTCAAGTACCACTGGTTCTTGATCATATGATGCATTCTGAAATGCTTGGATATTAATCCTTTTTTAAAAAAAATGATTGTATTCCTTCTAACAACTTTTGCTACATCCTGTGTCATTTAAGCCTCAAATTGTAAGACTGAAGGATTCTATGGACAAAATACGAAATGATGCAGAAAGCAGCAGAGGAAGATGGAAGGACTACACAGTCATTGTATCAAAAAGAATTGGTTAATACTGAAACATTTCCAGAAGTTGTTGTTGTTAGGTGCCATAACGCTATGATCCACAGTAATCCTATAAATACCAGATTGGAACAATGCCCTATCCTGCACTATCCTCACTACTTTCAGGAAGTAGTATCATGCACACAAAGCACTTGAATATACCATACCTTGGGTCTCACACATCTTAGTCCCCAAAGTGGGGGAGAATAATTATTTTTACCTATCAAGATGGAAAAGAAATACTACTTTAAAGAGCAAAGAGTTAATACCAATTTATTCTAAATTTCTTATTAAGGTTACTTCAAAAATGTTATTATAATGGCATCTATTATATATAAATTATGTTAAGTTTACTTAAATGCTGTATCTAACAAATTACAACTGGGTATTTAAAAGAATTCAGTGATTTCTAAAGTCATTCTATATTGTATTATAACTTGATTATTTACGACTATTACCTTTCAAATATTTGGCATGGATATACCCTTAACATTTCTTTAACAGAGGATAGCTTTTATATAATTAAAATAAAAATTTAAACACAAATTGCCCAAGAACTAGGAAGTCAAAATCTTCTGTACTCCAGTTAAGCTTCCATTCTGACTTCTAATTCACTGTACATCAAAGAAAATCACTAGCCCTGTCACATAAGGACTATTCTCTTCAATGATCAGGCAGGTGTTGAGGCCAGAAAGAGAGCCTATTTTCCACAGCCCTTTTACCTTGTTTGATCACTGGTTACTTTTGATCTGACACTGCCCTCTCTCTAGTAATGACTTCCCCCTCATAGACCCTACCTCACATCTGTCAGAAAGAATAAAGAGCATCAAACTGAGACCTGACAACGCCTATGGGCCATGCGATGTGCTGCCAACAGAACGTTCCCCAGCTCCCACAATTTCCAATTCAGTTTCTTTTGTTCTGGGAGGTACAAGGTTAGGGTACCAATGACAGCAGAAAGGATTATGCACCAACTGTGAAACCAAGCTTTCTTGAATGTGTATCTTTTATCTTTGCTTCTTCATCTTCTTAAATGCTGTGAACTTCATGGTGGTTACAATGAAATACATATTCAACAAGTGCAACAGAAAGTTTGTTTAAATCCTTCTCCAGGAGAAAACAAATGGCACACTGTATTGTGGTTCAACAATAAAGCTCTAAGAGAAAAATCTCAAATCTATGGTGTGAGATTAGTAAAGGCCAGCTGTCAAAGAGCAAGTAAATAGTAAGTGAAACCACTACTTAGAGATACAGTATGTACTGTCTAAAAGACTGAAGGTCTCTTAAAAGAATGCATATATTCTGGAGAGGCAACAACTTCAATTGTCAAAATTACATATTCTACACTAATTCAGAGTGAGAATAAGTGCTTAGTTATTTTAACTAATATGATAGTATACATATATTTCTTCTAAAGAAAAATTTTAACAGTAACAATTAAAACAAATAGATCAAATACAAATTTGGCACCATTTTACTGATAATTTTTCAACTATTATTAAACCAGAATTCTAGGAGTTATTAAATGTTTATTGGTAAATGTAAACAGTATCTATCTATACAGATATATATTTTACATATTAAATAATAGAAATAGAAGTAATGTAAATAATATACAAGTATATATTTAATAATACAATATAAAACATATAGTTCATTGAAACAATATTTGATTTTTCCCATTCCATTTTCCCAATGACACTTAATCTTCCAAGAAAATAAGCTTCATTCAATTAATAAGGCATCAAAAAGACTCCAAGATATCAATTTATGCTTCTTCATGTCTATTCTTTCCAAATTTCCATTTTACAAAACTGTTTAAAAAATATAAAAAAATAAAAAGATAATGAAATAAATGGAACCAATTTATGATATTAAAAACTAAAAATTTTTTGTCTGAAGTATTAAAATAAGAGTTGGTGGCCTAGTGATCAAGGCTCTGTGATGCCATACGAAAGGTATGTGGTTCGAATCCACCAGCTGTTCTATGGGAGAAAATTGGGCTTTCTAATCCCCTGTTATTTATTGCATCATCAATAGTCAATTTAAGGGTTAGCTATGAGTTGGTTCCAATTCAAGGGTCCACAATAAAAAGAAGCATTTCTGCATACTATATTCCTCTCAAAACATGTAAAAACAGTATTCTGAGATAAATTTAATGCCAAATCTGTTTGAAGTATTTTGTTGGCAACAATAATTTTCCTTAATTGCAACAATAAAGTCAAGATATTCTAAAGAAATTTAACCACAGAAATAAAATTGTTGCTGTTGTTGTTATGTGCCGTCGAGTTGCCTGCGACTCATAGCGACCCTATGTACAACAGCCCTAAACTCTGCTCTGTCCTGTGCCAATCGCACTGTCTCTGACACTCCCATCCCAATTATCCCAGTCACTGAATCAATCCACCTCATAGAGGGCCTTCCTCTCCTGCGCCGTCCCTCCACCCTCCCAAGCATGATGTCCCTCTCCAAGGACCGGTCTCTCCTCGCTACATGTCCGAAGTAAGTTAGACGGAGCCTCAGAATCCTTGCCTCCAAGGCAATTTCACTGCCTACAGAACAATTTCACTGATTTCACATGCAAGCAAGATTTTACTGAAAATTATCCAAAAACGACTGGAACAGCACATCAACAGAGAACTACCAGAAGTCCAGGCTGGTTTCAGAAGGGGTCATGGTACTAGAGATATTGTAGCTGATGTTAGATGGATCTTGGCTGAAAGCAGGGAATACCAGAGGAATGTCTATCTGTGCTTCATTGACTATGCAAAGGCATTTGACTGTGTAGATCATAACAAACTGTGGCTGACACTGAGAAGAATGGGAATCCCTGAACACTTGATCGTTCTAATGCGAAACTTATACTTGGACCAGGAGGCAGTCGTCAGAACAGAGCAAGGGAACACTGCATGGTTCAAAATTGGGAAGGGCGTACGCCAGGGATGCATCCTATCTCCATACCTCTTCAACCTATATGCAGAACAGATTATCCGGGAGGCTGGGCTCTATGAGGAGAAATGTGGGGTCAGGATTGGTGGACGATTTATCAACAATCTGCGTTATGCGGATGACACAACTCTGCTTGCTGAAACTGAGGAGGACCTGAAGCGCCTGCTGCAGAGTGTCAAGGACTGCAGCCTACAATATGGATTGAGGCTCAATGTCAAGAAGACAAAGATTCTCACCACTGGACCAATCGGCAACATCAGGATGGATGGTGAAGAGATTGAGATTGTACACAGCTTTAGTTTGCTTGGCTCCATAGTCAACAGTCTTGGCACCAGCAGCCAGGAAATTAAAAGGCGCATTGCCATGGAAAATTCTGCTGTTAGGGACCTCTCCAAAGTGCTGAAGAGCAGTGGTGTCTCTCTGGAGACTAAGGTGCGTCTGATACAGGCCATGGTCTTCGCAATCACCTGTTATGCATCAGAGAGTTGGACAATGACCAAGGAGGATAGAAGGAGAACTGATGCCTTTGAGCTGTGGTGCTGGAGAAGAGTACTGAGAATACCATGGACTGCTAGGAAAACAGATTTGTCCTGGAGAGGGTTAAACCGGGTGGCTCCTTAGAGGCAAGGATTCTGAGAAATAAAATAGGTAGCAAAAAAATTATAAAAATATCATACTTCCTATCAGTCTTGGGGGATTTTTGTTATAGCTGTTGAAAACATAAATGTGAAAGAATACTGGAACAACCAATTACCCTCATTGGGATATAAATAAAAAATGAAAATATGTAATAAGTAACCTGTGATGCAAAACTGTTAACAATTATGGGTATCAACACTCAATTTAAGAAATAATTCCTGTTAGACGACTTAAAACTTGAGCAAAACTGACTTTACTTAGATTTAAAATTCTCCTTGCCATTCTTCTGATATGAATACTAATGAAAAATGCAGACTGCTACAGAACAAGACCTGTATTTTACCAATCAAGTTGTCAATAAAAATAAAATCTACACATATATAACTATACTTTAAAAGTTATACTAAAATTTTTTTTTTAAAAAAGCTATACTTAGAGGAGGGGGGAAGGTATACTTTCATGTACACAAAGAGTATAAACTTTTTTAAGTTTCCTGGCATGTATGTATCTCACAGAATGTAATTTTTTTAAAAAGTTCTTGTCTTCTTCCACAGCAAGTATAGTTTTAATAGTAAAAAAAAAGACTTGAGTATAAAATGCCTACTCTTCAGTGAGTCTTTTCCACAAAGCTTATGATTTTTGTAGAAAAGAAAGTTCATTTGTAGAAGAAGCAATTAGTACAAATAGTCATGAATATACACTCAGTCACTGAATAGAACATGATGTCATTCCCATTTATACTAGAAGACATTAATTTTAAAAAGCCTTAGAAATTATCAATAACTTAAGAACTATTACTCAACTTAGGAGGAAATTCTGGTGGCTTAGTGGTAAGAAATCATACTATCAACAAAAGGGAAGTAGTTCATAACAACCAGAACCTTCTCAGGAGAAAGATGGACATTCACTTCTCATGTAATTTATTGCCTCTGAAAAACCACTAGAGGGTAAGTTATAAGTCAGATTGTATATAACCACCAAGTCAGATGACACATAACAGCATTCAGTACAGGAAACCGATACAAGAAAGTAAAAATGTGATAGAATAATCAGAGATTAAAACAAATTAGTAAATTTCAGTTGAGCTTAAAGGTAATGAGCAAATACTGGAAGTAAGTTGAGAACAGTGAATGAATGTTGATGAGAAAAGAAACTAGTACATGGAGAAAACTATAACACAAACCACAAGTTTCAAGAAAGATGAAAACACTAGTTCAGCAAGAACAATCACAGGTGTGGACATGCATGAAAATGAGAAGTAAACCAGTAGAAATTCTTTAGATCATGACAAAATTCAGTGGAATATATAAAACAGTATTCTCTTTCATTCTGTCTTCTATTCAGTTCTTCAACATAAGTGCCAAACAATTATAATTTGTAGAATATATAAGTCATGCAATAAACCATGTAGAACCATGTAGCATATGAGGATAAAAGCACCTATAAAGAAATCAATGTGGCTTCTGCTGCTGCTGTTATGTGCCACGGAGTGGAGTCGCTTGCAACTCAGCAATCACATGAACAGCTGTTCTGAAGCTTACCCTGTCCTAAGCCAGTCTGATTCCAACACATCTACCCCCATTGCCCTAGTTACTGTATCAGCCCACCTCATCCAAGTTCTTCCTCTCCTGTGCGGTCCACCACCTATCTGAGAAAGATGTCCTCCAAGGATAAGCCCCTTCTGGTCACAAGCTCCTAGCCATATGCAGATATGCATGCGTGTATGTATAAAACCAAGTCCTGCACAAACTCATCAAATCTACATAAGTAAAAAATCACATTCTACACAAATGTATGGCAACAAAATATATATTTACGGTTAGCAAGAGAAAATGGAAAGACTAGCTTAATGAATGTGGAGTTTTCTTTCAGAACAAAGAATTAGATAAAGGTGAGAAGTACAAAACCTAATAAGTACACTAAATAACAACTGAAGATTTCACTTTAAATTGGTTAAGTTAATGTTTTGTACATTTCACCTCAATATAGACTACTGCAACTAAAAAATCATATTTTGCAACAGCATAAGTGAAATATCACAATTATTTACAAATATTTAAAGCAAATAAAGTCTAGTGAATGAACACAGAAATGTAATATTTTGACTGCTGCATTTAGAGAATACATCAGATTATAACGTAATCCTATCCTGTTGTATGAAGAGCTAAAATTAAAAGATAGCAATTATGACAGAAATAATTTTATAATCTCTTTTCAGTCTAGAGACAAAGGTGCAACTAATCCAGGCCATGGCCTGCACAGTAACTTGTTAAGCTTCAGAGAGCTGGACAATGACTAAGGATGACAGAAAAAGAATCGATGCCTTTGAGCTGTGGTTCTGGAGAAGAGTCTTGTATCTGCCATGGACTGCCAAAACTACAAATCAGTCTATCCTGGAAGAGGGGGAAACCAAGTCTCTCCTTGGAAGCTGGGATTTAGAAGCTCTGTCTCACGTTGCCAGGAGAGACTGGTCCTTGGAGAAGGACATTATGATCAGAATAGTGGAGGGACAGTGCAGGAGAGGAAGGCACAGGATGGAGGTGGATTGATAAAGTAACTGAGCCAATGGGAGTTAATGTGTCGGAATTAGTGAGACTGGTTCATGATAGGAAGGGTTCAGAGCTGCTGTACATAGAGTTGCTATAGGCCACAGGGAATGGCACATAATAATAACAACATCATATTGGGCACATAACAACAACAAATTATACTGTTTGTTTTTCATTTAAGCCTCTTGTTCAGAGTCAACGAGACCTCAGGGAGGGTCTTTGTATTTAAAAGTTGGTTGTTATTTTATTTTGGAGGAACATACCGTGGTAACCTTGGGTTGCTGTGATGCTGAACCTTGTACCACTGGGGTGTCAAATGCCCTAACAGTTACTCATGATGGACAGTGGTGGAGCTCCCAGTTTAAGACAAGTTTGGAAGCAGGAGTCGCATCCACTTCCTAAACAATATGCCTCTCTCTCTGGAAATTCTATGAATTTTGAAAAATGACAATAATTACAGAAAGGTTTCAGGTCTTTTGTTCATAGGGTTGCTAGGAGTTATATTGAAATTGATAGCAATCAAAAACAATAAATATTCAGATGAGGTCTTTTTAAAAAATTTTTTTCAAAATGAAGTAAATAGAAAATAAAAACATGCAGAGTTCAATTAGAAAGTATAATTTTTAAATTTTGATTACATATTTTTAATATCTTTGCTTATATATCCTATTTAATGATAAACGTCTATATTTTATGCTCAAGGCAAAAAAAATGTGCAATGAAAATGTGGTAATAAACACCATAAAGATTCAACCTCCAGGAATCTTTCTTACAACATTACATTGTTGTTAGGTGTTGTCGAGTACAACTCACAGCAACCCTATAAGCAATGGATCTAAAACTAGTTCTATTCTGTGCCATCCTCACATTTCCTTACACACCAGGGCTCATTGTGGCACTCACAGTGTCAATCCACCTGATCAACGGCCTACTTCTTCTTCATCAACCCTCCACCCTTCCCAGCATCATGTCCCTCTCCAAGAAATAGCCCCAACTAGCAACATGCCCAAGGATGTGAGGCAAAGTCTTATCATCTTTGCCTCCAAAGAGTACTTTCACTGAATCCTCTCCAAGACATATTTGTTTGTTCTTATGGCAGTCCATGGCATATTTTATGCTCTTCTCCCGCTCCACAGCTCAAAGGCATCAATTCTTCTTCTGTCATCCCCTATTTATTGTCCTGCTCTCAGAAGCACATCAAGTGACTTGAAAGACTACAGCCTGAATCAGATACACCTTAGTACTCAAATTGACATCCTCATTATTGTTGAGGTGTACCATCAAGTCGGAACTGACACAAAGATGATGCTCCAGCAGGTTTTCACATGGGAGGAAACTGCCCATCCTCTCCTATGAAACACTTGCAGGAACCAATGTTAATGAAATAGGAACTGGAAGCTGCATTAAAGGTACTGGGAAAAAATAAGGCTCCAAGAATCCATGGGATACTAACTGAATTGTTTCAATTAACTGATAGAGCCTTGGATGTGGTCACCTGTCCATACTAGGAAATTTGGAGGACAGCTTTCTGGTCAATGGATTGGAAGACGTCAATATTTGTTCCCATTCCCAAGAAAGCTGATCCAACAGAATGTGGAAACTATCATGCAATATCATTGCTATCATATGCAAACAAATACTGCTGAAAATCATTCAAAAATGGCTGAAACAGTACAACATTATAGTTCAAAAAATACAAATCTTATAAAAAGTAATCAAGTATATATTGATGATGATGATATCTGTAAATTTCCTTAAGCTAAATTTAATAAGGTTATACAAAATAGTATACAACAGAGGAAGTGAGCTGTTTGGGGGGAAAAATAAACAGAAACACCATCAAGGCCATTGAAATGTAACCAACTCATAGTTGACCTTCCACTGGATTTTTTAAACACTGTAACACTGATGTATCAAATCTGAGAATGGTTACCCTTGGTGGAGCTCCCTTATTAAAACAGAAGTGGTAAACATATTTCATCCATAAGGCATTGAAGTCTATGGGGGAGAGAATAGTCTAAAAGTATTATATTTTAGGGCATTATTTTTATCGTAGGAGTATGCAATGAGGGTTGCAGAGTGGATTATGTTTGGGGGTAGGAGGTGGGTTTTGGGGAGGTGCGGGGGGGATTGTGTACCAA
>NW_006399906.1:1961135-1961834 GCF_000299155.1 Elephantulus edwardii | reverse complement strand
TTTTGTTCATAGGGTTGCTATAAGTCATTTATGAATCAATGGCACTTAACAACAACAACAAAATACATGGCATTAAAGATTACTCATCTTTCTCCCACAGAGCCTCTGGCGAATCTGAACCATCAGAGATGCATGCTTTTGAATTAAAAGAGCAATTACCTAAGTACAAGGCAATCAGAGTGCCGCAATGGTCTTTTTCTTCCTTTTTTTTATATTAAATGTTTTTATGAATGATTTTTTAATGCAACATATATATATTACAGCATTTTCTTTCCATTTAATTTTCCCCCATTCATTCATTGTTGCACATTTTCCTCCTTGCCCACCCCTCCCGCCCAGTTTTTCTCTTTGAAAAAAATTTTTTTGCATTGTTGTACAATTCCCCCTCCCCCAAGTCCACTGTCCACATTAATATGCGTATCTTTTTCATTAATCTTGAAAATAATACCTAAGTCCACTGCCCACTTTAATATGCGTATCTTTTTCTTTAATCATGAAAATAATACCTAATCCCATATTACTAGTAAATGGTCCTCTCCCTCATCTGTTTCAATGCAGTATACATTATTTATCCCCTCTTATATAGGTTCCCCCCAAACCCATCATCAGTCTCATTTTACAACAGTGGCACTATGAGTATTTGTCCTTTTGTGACTGAGATATTTCTCTGAATCCTCCAGGGTCACCCATTTTGTATAA
>NW_006399906.1:1958872-1959640 GCF_000299155.1 Elephantulus edwardii | reverse complement strand
AACAACAACAACATAGTATTTCATTGGGTGAATATACCACAGCTTCTCTATCCATTCGTTTGTTGACAGGCACTCCAACTCTTTGCTATTTTGAACAAAGCCGCAATAACCATGGGTGTGCATATATCTGCTTGGGTGGCAATTCTGGTTTCTTTAAGGTAGATTCGCAGTGGAATTTCTGGGTCATATTGTATTTCTATTTGTAACTTTTTAAGGGTCATATTGTATTTCTATTTGTAACTTTTTAAGTGCCATACTGCCTTCCACAGTAGTTACACCATTTTACACTCCCACCAACAGTGAATAAGGGTTCCAGTTTTTCCACAAACTCACCAGCATTTGCTGTTTGCTGCTCTGTTGAATTTTTCTATTCTTACTGGGGTAAGATGACATCTCATAGTTGTTTTGATTTTCATCTGTCTTAGAGCTAGGCATTTTGAGCATTTTTTCATGTGTTTGTTTGCCATCTGAATGTCTTCTTTGTGACATGCCTGTTCATATCCTGTACCCATTTTTCAATTGGGTTGCTTACCTTTATCTAGTTGTCGCACTCAAGTATTCTATAAATTCTAGTTCCTTGTCAGACATATCATTGCCAAATATTTTTTCCCAGTCTGTGGCTTCACTTTTTAACTCTGTTTGAGAAGTTTTTGGATGTGTAAAGGACCAACCAAATGTGGAAACTACAGAACAATTTCACTGATTTCGCATGCAAGCAAGATTTTACTGAAGATTATCCAAAAACGACTGGAACAGCACATCAACAGA
>NW_006399906.1:1946637-1957717 GCF_000299155.1 Elephantulus edwardii | reverse complement strand
GCACAGGACAGAGCGGAGTTTAGGGCTGCTGTACATGGGGTCGCTATGAGTCGCAGGCAACTCGACGGCAGATAACAACAACAACAACAAAGGAATTTTATTCTTAGAAGGTCCCATTTATCTATTTTACCCACTCCTGGTTGTAGGTTTTTCAGGCTGTTTGGAAGACTGTTTATGTTGTGGATTAGGACTTCTAGAGTTCTTCCAATCTCTTCTCTAATGAAGTTTATACTCTGTAGTTTTAGTCCTTGGTCCTTGATCCACTTTTGTGTATGGAGTGAGGTGTGGATAAGTCCTTAAAACCAAAAGTATCGTTAAGGGGGTGGGGGGAATCAAATAAAACACCTTCATGATTATTTACTCATTTGCTGCCCCAAAATGTAACTTCAAGAAAGACACCAAAGTAAGACAGCCTTGGTGATATGAATAAGCAAGATCTAAAGTAGAAATAATAACAGTTATATACTCACCACACACAGAGTCTGTAAAGTACCTTTACTAATAGTCCTGAAAATACCTTTTGTTTTGAGAAGAGGATTCCCGTCCAAGTGGCACAGCTTTTTCATGATTTATCTTCCTAACAATTACTATACCAAATGTTCCCCACATAGAATGAAAATTTATGGAGATAAAACATATTTCTAGCATACACCTTTCCTGATTTTGAACCATACAGTGTTTTCTTGCTCTGTTCTGATGACTGACTCCTAGTACAAATATAGGTTTCACATAAGCATAATCAAGTGTTCTGTGATTCCCATTCTTCTCAGAATTAGTCAATTTCTTGTGATCCACACACTTAAATGCCTTTGCAGAGTTAATGAAACACAGACATTCCTCTGGTATGCTGTGCTTTCAGCCAACATCCATCTAACATTAGCTATAATATCCCTACAACCAAGGCCTCTTTTATATCCAGCATGCACTCTGGCAGTTCTCTGTTGATGTGATGTTCCAGTATTTTTTTTTTAATAATTTTCAGCAGGATCTTGCTTGCTTGTGATATTAATGACATTGTTTAATAATTTCTATACTCTGTCAGGTCGCTTTTTTTTCCCCCAGTGGGCACAAATATAGCTTTTTTCCAGTTGGCCAGGTGGTTGACCTCCAAATTTCTTGGCACAACTTGGTGAGTACATGCAGGGCAGTGTCTATTGAAATATGTCAACTGGTACGGTGTAAATTCCTGAGGACTTGTTTTTGCCAATTCCTTCACAGCAGCTTAAACTTCCTCCTTCCTTGTCTATCTATATGCAGAACAGATCATCTAGGAGGTTGGGCTCTATAAGGAAGAATGCTCCATCAGGAATTGGAAGAAGACTCAAAGACAGCCTGAATTATGCAAATGACAGAATCTTACTTGGCGAAAATGAGGAGGACCAGAGTCATTTGCTGCAGTAAGTCAAGGACTGCAGCCTAAAATATGAATTGAAAACAAAGATTCTCAACACTGTGCAGGATCATGACAGACAATGAAGAAATTGAAATCATTAACAGCTTCAGTTTGCCTGGCTCTTGGTACCGGCAGCCAGGAAATCAAAAGACTAATTGCACTGGGAAAGTCTGCTGTAAGGGACCTCTCAAAAGTACTGAAGAGCAATGATGTCAATCTGGGGACTAAGGTGCACCTGAGCCAGGCCATGGTCTTTAATTACTTGTCATGCATCAGAAAGCTTGACAATGACTAGAGGTGAAAGAAGGAGAACTGATATCTTTGAGTTGTGATGCTTCAGAAGAGTATTAAATATACCATGGACTGCTACAACAAACAGGTTCACCCAAGAGAAGGTGAAACCATGCTGTTCCTTGGAGGAAAGAATTCTGACGCTTCATGTGACATACTCTGGGCATGTAGCAAGAAGGAACCAGTCCTTGGAGAGAAACATCATGCTTGAGAGGGTGGAGGGACAGCACAAGAGAGGAAGGCCCTCAATGAGATAGATTGATTCAGTCACTTGGTTGGTGGGGGTAGGTGTGTTGGAGACAATAAGGTTTGCACAGGATAGAGCAGGGTTTAGGGCTGTTGTACAGAGTCACTGTAAGTCGCAAGTCACTTGATGGCATATAACAACAACAATTTAATATCATTGGGAAGGTAAATATACTGGATAAAAATTAATGTACTCCAAAGAAAAACTGTTTAGAAATTATATACTGCTTGTCCTCCATACCACAACAGTATAGAAAATAACATGTCAATACACAAATAGGCAGTCATTCATTAAGGCTTTCTCAGCCTTTTAAATGAGAAACTAAAATTATTTATGCTCTTCCCAAAATTTCCTGAAGATAAAAAATTAGTTGGTTGTTGTTGAATGTTATTCAGTAGAAATCAACCCATAGCTGACCCTCCGCAGGTTTTCAGAGGTGGTTAATTGCATGGAAGGAGATTGCCCATGCTTCTTCCACAAGATGAAAAGAAAAAATAAATATATTCATAGGATAAAAATACCAATGGATTTAAAAGAGAAAAGGTAAGGTCTAGTAAAGAATTTACAGTGAGTAAAACAAATTCATCAGATTAATTAGCCTATCAAATGGCTTTTCTTTTTCATTAAACTGGATCTCTCAAATAGAACAACAAAATAAAACCAATTTTCTTAACAGAGTATATATCTGAACAATGTAGCAATAGGAAAATGACATCAAGGTAGTATTATATTTTACAATAGGCACTAGGAATAAAACTAATGAGGAAGACAAAAGACCTATATGATGCTAGCCTTGAGTTGGCTTTTTAAGCCATAACCTTAGTAATCTTAGCTCCTTCTGGGTCTATAGCTACCTCAACCGCAGACATTTGGTCTTGTGAATCATCAACAACTGTGGCACTAGGATAACAGAGAGAGTGCTTCCCACACTAAGCAGTAAGACTTAAGGGAGAGTAGAAGGAGACCCTGGTGATAATGTTTGAAACACTGTGGCACTGTTGAGAAGAAATTGTTGCAAGGAGTAACTAGAGGACCCTGAGGTAAAGACCTCAGTTAAAGTTTTTGCTGTGCTTGCCAGATAATTAAGGAGAAGCTGACTTTTAACTGCTCTCAGGCAAACACTGCTGGATGATTTGGATTTGTGCTATTGAACTTGAGACTTTTACTAATTAAGAAATTGTATTTTGCTATTAGTCTGGCTTGGGACTACTGGACTAAATGTGAACTTGTATTACGAGATATTATCTGCCTATCCCACAGTCAACACTCTTGGCACCAGTAGCCAGGAAATTAAAAGGCGCATTGCCATGGGAAAGTCTGCTGTTAGGGACCTCTCCAAAGTACTGAAGAGCAATGGTGTCTTTCTGGAGACTAAGGTGCGTTTGATACAGGCCATGGTCTTCGCAGTCACTTGTTATGCATCAGAGAGTTGGACAATGACCAAGGAGGATAGAAGGAGAATTGATGCCTTTGAGCTGTGGTGCTGGAGAAGAGTACTGAGAATACCATGGACTGCTAGGAAAACAAACAGATTTGTCCTGGAGAGGGTTAAACCGGGTGGCTCCTTGGAGGCAAGGATTCTGAGGCTCCATCTAACATACTTTGGACATGTTGTGAGGAGAGACCGGTCCTTGGAGAAGGACATCATGCTTGGGAGGGTGGAGGGACAGCGCAGGAGGGGAGGCCCTCTATGAGGTGGATTGATTCAGTGACTGGGGTAATCGGGATGGGAGTGTCAGAGACAGTGCGATTGGCACAGGACAGAGCAGAGTTTAGGGCTGTTGTACAGAGGGTCGCTATGAGTTGCGACTCAACGGCACATAACAACAACACAACATCCCACACTATAACTTATTTCCCTAATAAACTCCATTCTTGGTACCACAACTGTGAGTAAAGTTTGTGAGTCAAAAATGAATAAACAAATGTCTTGCCATTAGTGCAGCTCTAGAGGCACCAAAGCGCTCAGCTATGGGCTCTCTATGTGCTTTCTGCTCTTGGGCCAGCTAGGGACTGTGATATTCTAACTTCCTCTAGCCCTTTCATAGTGATGTTTACAGCTCTGTGCCCCCATGTTCCATTTACTGCTCTTCAAGTCATCTCTATATAAAAAATGACAAAGCATTGCTAAATAAATCAGAAAGAACCAGAATAAGTGGGAGGGCATTTAATGCACTACCTATCAAAATTCCAACTGCCTTCTTGGCAAAAAAAAAAAAAGGAAAAGCCATCCCTCAAATTATATCAGAGTAAGATAGTACACAGAGTCACAATTTCTGACTTGAAAACATGGTATAGAGCCGTACATCTCTAATCAACTGATTTTTTTCTAAAAATGCTAAGTCTATCTACTAAAAAAGCAAAGACATCTCCAGTAATTGTTGCCAGGAAAATTAGATCTCCACATGTAGAAGATGATGACGGCGGCACTGGGCTCTTTGTGTGTCAGGAAGTGTGAGGATGGCCCAGAACAGAATTTATATATTTTGTTCCTGGAGTCACTATCAACAACATGTAGAAAATTGAACCAGTTCACAATGTATAAACCATACAAACAGAAAAGAAAATTAAAAATGGGTTAAGGGCCATAATCTAAAAACTAAAACCATAACACCTGTAGAAGAAAATGCAAGACCAAAGCTGTAGGATCTTGTTTTTATGCTGGAATATCTAATACAACAAAAGTAGAGTGATAAAAGGCAAAAATAAAGAAATCAATATTCATTAAAATTTAAACATTTGGTTCATCAAAAGACTTCACAAAATAACCGAAAGCAGCCTTAAATAGTAGAAGAAAAATTGTGATAAAGGTCTGATAAAGGTCTACTATGGTGGGCTAGGGTGTTGCCATCTCAAAGGCAAGTGGTTCAACTCTACCAGCTGCTCCACAAGAATAAAAACAGGCAATCTCTTCTTGCAGTCTCTGAAAACAACTGGAGGATCAACTATCAGTCAGTTCCAACTTGATGACAACAAGCTAACAAGAGTTGATACAAAATTTATAAAATTCTACATTTTAACAACAGAAAATCAAGCCAATCAGAATATAGACAGATTTGAAGACATTTTATTAAAGAGAATATTCATATGATCAAACAACAAAATGCTTAAAGTCAAATTCTAACTCATAGTCTTAACCAATTCATACCTGAGCCTCCATTATGTTTCCAAGGCTGTACATCACAGAGGAAGGTATTATCCATATTTCTCCAATGGAGCAGTTGGAGGATTCAAAATGCCAGAGAAGTAAGTGTGCCTCTGGATTAGCAACATAGCTTCCTACAGACTACACCAACAGAATTCTCTCAAGTTTTGCTGTTGTGTACCATGGGTCAGAGCCCACTCACAATTGATCTTCCAGTAAGTTTTCAGAGGTAGTAAGCACATGGGAGGAAACTATCCATCTCCCATCCAGAAAACAGCTAGTGGATTCCAACCACGTGTCTTTAGGTTCACAATGCAACTCCTTATCACCAGGCCACCAGAGCTCCCTAGCATTGTGAGGGAGCTCTGTTGGCCTAGTGGTAAGAAATTGTTCAGCCAACCCAAAAGTACACAATTTGAATCGATTATCCACAGGAGAAAGACAGGCAATCTCCTCTTATGCAATTTACTGCCACTGAAGACACATTGGAGGGTTTTGAAGATGCCATAAATAATAGCAACACTAAGATTCCATCTCAGACTCATTAGAAGGGCAATCATCAAAAGGCAGGAGAATACTAAGTATAGAGGAAGTTATAGAAACAAGAAACTTCATCCAATGCCAATGAGATTTTAAGTTGGTACAGTCACTATGGAAAACAATCTGGTATTTCCTCAAAAGGCCAAACATAGAACTATCATGATGTTGTGTATCAAGGTGATTCTAATTAACAGGGACCCTGTAAGACAGAATAGAACAGCCTCATGGGTTTTCCTAGGCTTTAATCTTTGAGAGTAGATCAGCAGGTCTCTTCTCTCCCACAGAGCCACTGTCGGGTGTGAAGCACCAATCATTTAGTTATTAGGCAAGTAAGTGCAAGTCCTACCAGGGCTCCACAAAGTTACTTACTATATGACCTATCAATTCTATTCTGAATTCTGTACCCCTCAAAATAAGGATGTGAACAGACCTATATATACCCATACTCACTGCACTGCTAGTCACAACTGTCATCTGATAAGTGGATTAAAAAAATATGATATAAATACAATGAAATATTACTGATCCATGCAAAAAACAATGAAGTCTTGATGGATGCATCAACATGGATAAACATACAGGATATTATGCTGAGTAAAATAAGTAAGTCACAAAAGGATAAGTACTATATGTTGTTGTTGTTATTGTTGTTATGTGTCATCAAGTTGCTTGCAACTCATACTGACCCTATATACAACAGTCCTAAACCCTGCTCTGTTCTGTGCCAATCTTATTGTCTCTTACACATCTATCCCCATTATCCTAGTCACTAAATTAATCCATCACATAGAGGGTCTTCTTCTCTTGCACTGTCTGTCCACTTCTCTAAGCATGGTATCCCTTTCCAAGGACTGGTCACTCCTTGCAACATGCCCAAAGTATGTCAGATGAAGTTTCAGAATACTTGCCTCCAAGGAGCAGCCTGTGGTCTCACCCTCTCTAAGACAAACTTCTTTGTTCTCCTAGCAGTCCATGGTATATTCAATACTCTTCCTCAGCACCACAGCTCAAAAGCCTCAATTCTCCTTCTATCATCCCTAGACATTGTTAAGCTCTCTGATACTTAGTAAATAATTGCAAAGACTAGGACCAGGATCAGGCACACCTTAGTCTCCATACTGTTACTATTTATATAAAATAAGCAATAGCAAAAAAAAACCCTTAAGTAATTAGGGGCAGTAGGTGGATGTTAGATATTGGTTTAAAGCAGAGAATATCAGAAGATTATCTATTTCTCTTTTATTGACTATGCAAAGGTGTTTGACTATGTGGATCATAACAAATTATGGTTAACTTTGAAAAGAACGGGAATTTGAGAACACCTATTTCTACAAAATCCACACTTATACCAAGAAACTGCTGTCCAAACAGAGCAAGGGAGCACTATATGGTTTAAAATCTGGAAAGGTGTACATCAAGGCTGCGTCTTCTCTCCATATACATTAATCTGTATGCTGAGTAAATCATTTGAGAAGCTGGACAATATGAAAAAGAGCGTGGCATCAGGATTGTAGGTAGGCTCAAAAACAATCTGCATTATGTAGATGACACAACCTTGCTTGCAGAAAAGAAAGAGAATTTAAAGTGCTTGCTGCAGAGAAAAAAAGCCTTCAATATGGATTACATCTCAATATCAAGAAAACAAAAGCTTCACTACTGCAAAAACAAGCAACATCATGATATATAAAAAAAGACTAAAATTGTCAATTATTTTATCTTGCTTGGGTCCCAGTTAACAGCCTTGGAACAAGCTGTTAGGAGATCAGGAGACATACAACATTGGGAAAGTCAGCTGTAAGGAATCTCTCCAAAGTTCTAAAAAGCAATGATGTAAGATTGAAAACCGGGGAGCTCTGGTGGCCTAGTGGCAAGAAGCTGCACTGCAATCCCAGAGGCGCACGGTTCGAATCCACCAGATGCTCTGCCAGGGAAGGAGGGACAATCTCCTCCTGTACCAGTCAGATCTGATCTGATGGAACATGCACAGACACAAATAATAAAATTTAAAAAAAAAAAACACGATTAAAAACCAAGGTGTGCCTTATTCACACATCTGTTATGTATGTGAGAATTGGACACTTAGTAAATATTACAGGAGAATTAAAGCTTTTCAGTTGTGGTGTTAGAGGAGAGTGCTGAAAATCCTACTGCAAGCAAAACCAGGAGGAGCTTAAAAAAAATAATCCAAAATAATGAAGATAAAACAAACAAGGCATTAGAGGCTCTGGAAAAGTAAGAATCATGATCCAAAATATGAGGTCCAATCTTTCAAATATTGTTAACATGATGGAGGGACACATGAATTCTGAAAGCAGCAAGGGAAAACAAAGAGTGACCTATAAGGGAGAGAAAATGACTAAATGGCAATTTCTCAGCAGAAACCATGCGAGCAAGAAAACAGTAGCATGACATATAGTGAACACTCAAAGAACACAACTGTCAACCATGAATACTGTACCCAGCAAAACTGTTGACCAAATATGAAGGAGAGATTGAGAGTGACATTGTAAAAACAAGACCAGCATTACAGGAAACAATGAAACACATCCTTCTTACAGAGGTATCACAAAAAAGCAGGATGGACCAAAGTAACTAGCAACAACACCAAAAAGAACTCAACACAATGACAGCAATAAAACCGTGCCTCTCAATAATCACAATGAATGTGAATGGTTTAAATGCACCATTGAAGAGAAAAAGAGTAGCAGACTGGATAAAGAAAACAAAGTCCATCAATATGCAGTCTACAAGAGACAAACCTGAAAACTGAAGATAAAGATAAAAATAAAAGGGTGGGAAAAAAATATATGAAGCAAATGGCAAACAGAAAAAGCAGGAGTAGCAATATTAATCTCTGATAAAATAAATTTCAATTCAACAGACAAGGAAGGTCATTACATAATGTTACAATGCCAATATAAAAAGAGGAAATAGTATCTTTGCACCAAATCAAAGACCTATAAAATATATAAAACAAACATTAACAAAACTGGGGGAGGGGTGGAAGACAACACAATTATAGTAAGATGGAACTGCCAGAAAAAAAGAAATCACACAGTGCACCAACTCGACCCCATAAATATTTATAGGCTAACCAAAAAAACCACAGTTTATCTTCTTCATGTGCATGGAACATTCTCCAGAATAGATCACAAAGCAAGCATAAATAAATTTAAAAACATAGAAATTAATACAAAGCATTTTCTCAGCTTACAATGCTACAAAATTAGAAATCAATAATAAAAGGATAAAGGAGAGGAAAAAAAAACATACATTTGGAAGCTGAACAACACCTTGCTTGAACATGAGTGGGTACTAGAAGAAATAAAAAATGAAATTAAGATGTTTTTCTTAAAACAAATGACAATGAAAACACCGTGTACCAAAACCTGTGGGGAAACAGCCAAGGCAGTAATATGAGGTCAATTTATAGCAATAAGCAAACATATCAAAAGGCAGAAAAAATGACCATTGACGCTCTAACCCAACATCTCCAACAAATTGAAAAAGAACAGCAAGAAAACCCGATATCCTCTAAAAAAACTAAAATTATAAAAATTAGAGCAGAAATAAATGAAACAAAAACAATTGAAATTATCAACAAAACTAGGAGTTGGTGCTTTGAAAAGGTCAATAAAATTGACAAATCACTAGCAAAACTAACAAAGGAAAAGACACAAATAATTCAAAAAAGAGATGAAATGGGCATCATCACAACAAAACCAACTAAAATAAAAAGACTAACACTGGAATATTATAAAAAATGTATACTCAAAACAAATATGAAGACCTAAAAGAAATGGACAAATACTAAGATATTCACAACCTACCTAAACTGACACCAACCAAAATTAGATACCGGAACAGACCCATTACAAAAGAAAAACACGAAAAGGTAATAAAACAACTTCCAGCCAAAAAAAGTCCTAGACCAGATGATTTTACAAGTGAATTTTATCAAACATTCAGAGAAGAACTGTCACCAAGTTTACATAAACTATTTCAGGGGGTAGGGGATGAAGTTGGCATTCTCTCAGACTCATTCTATGAAGCAAACATATCCTTGATACCAGAGCCAGGTAAAGACTTCACCAAAATAGAAAACTATGAGCCATTATCTCATGAAGATTGATGCAAAAGTCCTGAATAAAATCTTGGCCAATGGAATCCAATGATACATCAAAAAAATAATTCACCATGACCAAGTGGGATTCATAACACGTATGCAAGAATGGTTTAATATAAGAAAAAGACTTCTGGTTAGCCATCATCAACAGTTGCAGATACAGTAATCATGATCTACAAGGTTTTCACTGGTTGGTTTTGTGGAAAAGATGATAAAATTCTTCTTATTCCATCTTTCTCTGGAAGCTGCACTGAAACCTGGTCAACAACACAAAAGCCTCCACTGACAAAAGAGTGGGGGCTACATAGGCTGCTTCCAGTGTGTTACACTGACCAGGAAACAAATTTGAGTCTCCGGCACGCTATTGTTATTGTTACTGTTGTTATTGTTGTGTACCACTGACTTGGAATCAACCCATAGCTGATCCTCCAGCAGGTTTTAAGAGGCAGTTAATCACACAGGAGGACACTGGCCCATTCTTCTCCTAAGGAGTAACTGGTGGATTAGAACCGTGTGCCTTTGGGATTGCTCTTCTGTTGTGTGCTGTTGAGTCAGAACCAACTCACAGCTGACCCTCCAGCAAGTTTTCAGAAGCACTAAATTATATAGGAGGAGAATGTCCATCTTCCTCCCAGGAAGCAACTGGTGGATTTAAAGCACATTAATTTTGGTTGAGAGTGCAACTTCTTACCACCAAGCCACCAGAGTTCCTGGCACAATGTTTAATTTGTATACGCCACGTACAGGATAAGCTATCAATCTTATAATTAGCATGGCCTCTGATGTATTTACCAATAACTGCAACAGTCTCAAATTTCTACTGAGTTAACTCAGACTATAATATATGATACTGGAAGTGGAACTTCAAATTATATACAAAATTGTATAAACAAACCATGAAGAGAGGACAAAAACCTAAACATTACTGAAAGATTACCTCTATTTGAAACCCTGAATCACCTTCGGTGATTTACCTATTAATCTCATTCAGTCTGATCTCCAAAAGAGCACCTCTGAGGTAGTATTACATCTTTTCTGCAAAGTACAATATAATGTACATACAAGTATAAACTAACGCAAAATCGCATGAGTAAAAAATAGCAGGATCAATATTTAAAATCAGTTGTACTGAACTAAAAAATGACTTACACCTCAATCCATTTTAAAATTATTCCAATTTGGAGTAAGAAAGCCCAAAGAGATAACATTAGATCCTAACTCATCATGTGAACATTGAGAGGACAATAAAAAGCAAAAATGATATTGCTTCAAAAGTATTCAACAAAAGAACTTTATACAAAGTCATATCAATTAATCAGCAATTTGAAAATTAAAAAG